>NW_007577925.1:244296-265541 GCF_000690725.1 Stegastes partitus
CTGATGTGCTTGAAAGTTTTCTAATACAGTACAGATGGGCTTCTGGCTTCCACACATACCACCCTTACTTATATCAGGAAGGGCATGAGGGGGAAATAAATAAATCAGACATCAACCACAGTCTTTGGAAGTGGAAATGTAGAGATTTTGCCAACTGAACCACCTCCTACTGTATTCCTGCTACCAGAGCCTCACTTTATCACTGCAGTTAGTTGCTCTGATATGATGGGTGGGCTTTTCTATTGTCATTCCAAATTACACTTGACTTGATATATTACTGTAGCACTCCACAGTTCCAGATAAATCTTCAGAAATACCTTCGCATTTTGAGGAATAGAAACAAAAGACATAATATTGTAAAAATATACATATATTTAACATGTAACAAGAAATTAACAAACAGTGAATGCAGGGAGATAGGATCATTTAAAAGTAAAGTTGCAGTGTGTTTTGCAATAAAAACATAGAATTGAAATACATACATAAAAAAACAGATCTTAACATGTAACAAGATCAAATTAAGAATCAATAAAGAAAAATCTAAAAAATTCAAGTGAATTTCAGGAAGAAATGTATAAGAAGATGTACAGTTTGCCTCCAGACACAGAGCTCCACAGGCGACAAGTGACAAGACAGGAATTAGTAACTATTAGTACGGCCCTTAGGGGGCCAAAGAACTCAAATAGGGATCAGTCGTATACGTAGTTAGTAAATCGCAAATACGGAAAAGATCCAGGCTATGTGGATTGGTGCGATTGGTGTGGTGTGATTTATTTTTTGGTGTGTGTTTAAAACCTGGCACCTGAGTAAAAAAAGAAAAAAATTTAAAGTTGTATATACGTGTTGAAAAGACCACACAGTTCACATGAGCTCAATATTTAAGTTGTTTTAAATACATAAATCTCAAGTTGTCCAGTGACCTGGTGGTTAAGATGCATACGATTTAACTGCAGCCTCTTTGCTTCTCTCTCATGCAGGAACTTTGTTTTGCATGTTGTAACCTCTTTTTATCTTTCTTACCTTGATCACAGCTTTCAGGCAAGGAAATCTCTTAAACCTGTATAATAGGGGCTGTATGGTTTTGAAAGGCCTAAATTCATATCTAAATAGGTACAGAGGTCAACAAAAGTGGCCATTTTCACATATTTGTACAGTCTGGCAGCAGCACAGTTTGTCAGTGCGTAGGACAATCGCTCCATATGGTGCCCATCAAATCCAGCATTTAATATGTTTATTGCAGGTGGCACGATTCCAAAAAAATAGGGGCATCTCCCAAAGAAATTAAGCCCTGCATGTGTGGGACTAAGAAACTCCATCCCCTCTATCATCCTCCCTCACTTGGTGGGGTTTCCTCCCCCCCCCCTTTTCTCTCTGTTCACTCATCGTCAATCGCTCTCATTCCTCTGCTCCCGCCTTCCCCGTTCCCCTTCTTCCTCTCTCCGGCTGTGATGTCCTTGAGGGCCTGCTGAAGCTCCCATAAAGCCTGCAGTAAATGGCTCTAATCCGGTAATAAATGGCTGTGTCCTACAGACAAGGGTGTGAGGCTGCTGCAGCCACGGCTTTATCAGATGGAATGGTATTGGCACACACATACATACATACATACATACATACATATACGGACCCACACGCGCACTCACAGATGTAATAGAAGCTGCATAGATGTGTGTAAGCATGCATGCTATCTCCCACCACCACCCCCACCCCCCTTTTTTTTTTCTGTTTCGTCTCTCACACACACACACACGCACACACACTCTCATTTATACAGCTTCAGATGGAATCACACCTTCTCCGATTGTGCTGCTTTTATGGATGCCATGCAAGAGCAGCGCCATTATTACCTTTAAATGATTAGAGATGCGACTATGATGCATTATGATGATAGGATCATATAGAGCTGTATGAGCTGTTGCACTGCTCTTTATGCCTGCTGGGATAGACTGTAACTGAATGAAGGAGCAGGGAGGGACACGGGGAATAAGAAGAATAGTAATGTGACCTTTGGAGATAGTTGGAGTTCACCTGTTTTTAATCAGCAAATACAATTGATTTTTATCTCCTCTGGTTTTATTTGTGTAGCACTGTAGTGACTTGGTCCTCTGAGACTGGACTTAAATGTATGTGTGTGTGTTGGGGAGGGGTGTGGTGGTGGGGGGGTGTCTTACAACCTCCACATTCCTTGTTGAGTTGTAACCCAGAGCGGCGCTTTCATTTTCCTGTCATAACGTATATTGATTTTTCCTTTCTGTGTGTGTGTGTGTACGTGTGTGTGGGCGCACGTGTGTGTGTGTGTGTGTGTGCTCGCTCATAGTTATTTGTGCTCAAAGCATCTGGGTTTGATCGGTGTGTGTGCTTCTCATCAGGTGGAGCTGACCGGCAGCAGCGTGTTTGACTACATCCACCCAGCGGACCACGTCGAGATGGCCGAGCGGCTGGGAATCAGACCGCATCTGCGGGCGGAAGCAGGCTGCCACACGGCCCCCGAGAGCGCCTCCAGCTCCGCGTCCACCTCGTCCCTGGCCGGTACTCCCGAACCCGGTACTGATATGCTCACTTTATAGCTAAAAAAAAACAAAGAAACACAAAAGCAAATATATTATTCTTGTTAAATCACCTTAAAAAACAAAAATAAAATTAAAATGTAAAATTCCAGCATCTGACAAATCTTGCATGTGCTGGATATTTAATCAGACTCCTTCTTCTCTCATCCTTGGCAGCTCCATCTAGTCCTCATTCTCCTGCAGACGAGCCTCCCGACCGTGGCTTCTTCATCCGCATGAAGTCCACGCTCACCAAAAGAGGCCTGCATGTCAAGTCTTCTGGATACAAGGTATCTCGGGAAATAATTTACCATAATTTGAAAGCATATCTCCTGTTTATGCACACTTTAATTTACCCGCTTGTTCTTGGGATGGTAAAATAACAAGCAGGCCCTTGTCATTTTGTTTTGTGCCGCCGGTGTTTCATGGCACTGTCAAGTTGGTCGTTTTCTGCATGTTTTACGGCTGTGACCTTATTTCACACCGAACCACCGCACATAACACACTTTACTGCACTCGCTGCTGTAGTACCGGAGCTGCTGCATTCTTTGGCTCAGAATCCAACACTGTGTTGTGTTCATGTTTAATGGATATTGATGAATGTAATAATTCTGAGCTCCTCTTGTTACTTCTGTTATTGTTCTTTAACTGTCTTGCAGTGCATCAATCAATTTCACATGATTATTATTTTTGTCATCCTCCCTGCAAATTGGCTTTGTGTGTGAAAGGAATACGTTCTGCTTGCCAGGTAATCCACGTGACGGGACGAATCCGCTGCCGCCCTGCGCTTGTTCCGGGCTCCACGCGCTCAGTCCGTCGACCGATGGGTCTGGTCGCGCTGGCGCACACACTGCCGCCCTCCACACTTAATGAAGTCCGCATGGAGAGCCACATGTTTGTCTTCCGAGTGAACATGGACCTACAGGTCACGTACTGTGAGAACAGGTGAGGGGTTTTGCGTTTGGAAAACATCACAGGAATGCCAAGTGTCCGAAATGTGTTAAATCTTACTTTGCTTTTTTGCAATGCTCCAACTTTTCTGTATTTTTTTTTTCACAAGTAGCTGGCAGAGTATCCAACCAGTTGGTGGTTTTTAGAAGGTACTTCTTCTTCTGTTTAGATAAATGTGTTTCCCTTTCTTGCTTTACAGGATCTCAGAGTATATGGATCTGACCCCTGCAGAGGTGGTGGGACATACCTGTTACCATTTCATCCATGTAGAAGACCTGGAAAATCTGCGGCAGAGCCACGAGGACTGTAAGTCACATCCATATGCATATGTAGCATATAAAATTCATCCCCATCACTTTTATTCTACATAATTGCTGAACTTGGGGGCAAGGAGAGCCTGTTGAAATCTTGTTCTGTCCTGTTGCGATAGGCGCCCTCTGCTGCCGCCACTCTGAACTGCCAAACCAATAACTTCCTTTTCTGTCCCTCTTCCCTCCTCTCCTGTTATGCATCCTTACTTTTTCCACCCATCTTCCTCCCGTCAGTGTTGAGGAAAGGACAGGTAGTGACGGGTTACTATCGTTGGCTGCAGAGGAGAGGAGGCTACCTGTGGATCCAGTCCACCGCGACCGTCTCCATCAACCACAAAGCCCCCCACGAACGCAACGTCATCTGGGTGAACTACGTCCTGAGGTCAGTTTGTTCTTCATGAGTTCAGGCACCGCATAGCGAACAGAGATCCTTTGAAGGGGGAAGATGATGAAATGTGGTGGGATTATTGGGATAGTGAGTTTTATTGCTTCCAACGTGTGAGAAAAACTCAGAAAACAGTGGCATCAAAGCGCATTATCACTGCCTATGAAATGTAACTGTTATTTTGAATTGCTTCATAAATATTAAAAGATTGCCTTAAAATGTGTTTTTTTTTCTAATTTTCAGATTAAAAAAATATTAGTCTTCTTAATTTTTTATCAGTTTACAAATAAGCTGAAAGCAGACACAGTGAATGAATTCTAATTATTCCAGTTGTGCCTATTGTCATGACAACACACAGCAAATCCTTACATTTTTTTAAGTTGAGTTCAATAAGCAGTGCCCCATTATCTTTACCTGCCAATAAAATTCTTGTTATAATTAATTTAAATAGTATGAAATAGTTTCTTTAGTAAAAGTTATCTCTTTTTCAGAGATTGCTGTTGTCTTTTTAGCTGATGCATACAATAACACAGCATTATTGTGGTTATTTAGCATCATTACTCTGAATTAGCCAACATAATATTTTCTTTAAAAAATAAAAAAAAAAGGCTTTGAAACTGATAAAAGAAATTTCAAAACTCTGCACTTTTTTTTTTCAATCTGTTTAAACATAAATTACCCTTTAAATGTAGTATTACCTTCACTTAAGGCCTTATATACACTATTTACCACCCAGACCTTGATAAAATATGCTTATGCAGTGCATGCACACATTGGACACACACACCCGCACGCACACAACATAACAAAATGTGTGCACAGAAACCCAAGCAGTCAGACAAAAACAAGAGGACTAGACTGAATTTCAATGCTAATTGGACTGAAGCTATATAATTACAACAAATGGATGTCAGAATTTTGGGGCTGAATGGTGTTTTAGTTAATTAGTGCTGTAATTACAAGAGCTCATTAACTTCTCCAACAGCCTCCTCCTTGTCTGAGCTTAGCTGCGTATAGGTGGGCTGCTGAGTGGGGCATAGTGTGTGTGTTGTTATCTGTGTGTGTGTTTGTGTGTCTTGAAGGGTGGGGTCTGCTCGCGTGTCTGTTTGCATGTGTTAAGGACTGTGTGTGTGTGTTAGGTGGAGGTTAGAAGGGTGTGAGGCAGTTTGGCTATTGGAGGTTGTTATTAGGCTGATTATATGTTGTTTCCATCTCTAAGTATTCACTCAAATCAGTGCGGCACTAGTGTGTTTTTTTTTTTTTTTTAAGTGTAAGTGGCTTTAAGTGGTAGATGATCATTTGTGTATACGTCCACATTTTCTCCCTTTTCCATTTTCACATCTATCCATCCAGTCGAACAGAGCTGCCCGACACTCCCCTGGATCTGCTGCAGCTACCGGAGAGCATAAGGGCAGAGCGACTTCGAGTCAGCTCGTCCCCCGCCGACAGCTCCCCGCAGGCCCGAGGTACGACACTGTTCACATTACAAGCTTCCCGTAATGTTCACTGACACGCAGAAACACTGTTTCCTTTTCCTAAAAATCTCTTCATCCTTAGGCTCGCAGCCGGTGAAGGGCTCAGTGGGGAAGAGTGACCCCGACACTAAAGGCAGAGAGAAATTCACCGCCGCTGCCATCCAATCAGAGGACAGGAGGAAGCGCCTGCTGAGGTCCGACCCTGAGGGCGCGCCCCCCGAAACCCGCCGCCGACTGGAGGAGCTCCGTCACGCCGAGGAGAGCGTGTCGGCCTCCTCGGACCTGGCGAGCGAAAGCGATGGGGAGGAGGAGGACGAGACGGAGTGGGACCAGGGGGGAGACAGCGACAGATTGAAACAGGAGGACAGTGGGGGAGGAGGAGGAGGTAAACAGAGCCGAGGAGGAGACACCCCGACCAGAGGGGAGAGGGGCGGAAGGGTGCACAACGGCCGGGCTGTGATCCAGCAGCTGAAGAGCGTCGTGACCCCGTCTCCACTGCCTGGCAGCCCGAGCATCAAGACTGAGCACGAAGCCCTGACCACCGGGGGGCGCTGGGGGTCGCACACGCAGACCTCCGCCTCGCACACACACAACACCCAGCCCTCACACGCGCACACACCTTCCAGCAGCCTCAACGGCGACAGCCCCACCACCCCGATCCCCGACTCCTCTTCCAGCAGCGAAGCCCCACCAAAGGGCTTGTTCACGCCCCCTTCCCCAGCTTTGTCCCCCGCCATGTCCGTGTCCTCCCCGCTGCCCCGCGAGGACAGGGTTGTGTCGGGGGTGGTGAGTCGGAGCAGCGGCGGCAGCGGCGGCGCAGGTAACGGTCCTGACTTTGAGCTGCTCCAGAGACTGGCTGCAGGCGGTGCAGCGGGGCGGGTCCTCTTCCACCCCCTTGCCCTCGGCCCGCAGGGCCCTCAAAGCCTCTACGCCCCGAGCACTATCCGCTACGCTCCACCTGAGCTGCCCCCCTCCCACCACCACAGCGCGGGACACAGTGATGGCCTGCAGCTACGCTCGGACCACCACAAGGGACCCCCACCGGCCTTCTTCCCCCACCTACAGCGGCTGGCCGGCCTGCCACCCTTCAGTGGTTTCTCCCCATCTGACAGCCCTTTCTCCTCCGGCCTGCCCTTCTGTATGAATGGACTGAGGGGGGCTGCAGGCACAGAGGAGGACTGAGTCTCGGAGGGGAGGAGGTGAGAGGAGAAAATAAAAATGAAGGACGGAGCGCAGTGACAGGACAGAAAGAGAGACATTGAAAAGGGCAGGAGCGACAGAAGTGGCAGGACATTAAGCCTCGAAGGACGATACTAATTGGACAATGAGTCGAATAACTACAATCTAAAGTGTGTGACAAGTTGTTGCCATAGGAATTTATTGTGTCGGCCTGTTGTGGACAAGTGACAGCGACTCTCAGAGAAAACGGGACATGGCAAATTTTGACTGGTGTCCCTCAAGACTTTTCGTCTCTACAACAATAATGAACTCTGCTCTGTGTCTTTCTCTAGATGACTGTGTTGATTTATGTGTCTCTTCCACTCAGAGAAGCCATATTGTATATAGAGACAAAACCATGAAGACCCTCAGCTCACATCCTCGTTACTGTCACTCCAATTAACCCAATTAACCCTAAAACCATTAGAAAGAGATGGACACTTGTCTGTAGGAATGAAAGTGACTTTGGGATATAAATTTTTATTATTGCAGTATTACACAAATCATCTCTCACACTGGGCTTCAGGTGAGAATGTGATTGTAGGGGTTCCCTTAAAATAGATGCAGACAGCCTTCTGGTGTTTTGTATTGAGACTCAAATTAATAATGAATAATAATAATAAAATAAAAAAAACAAGTATTCATCAGTCAGCCATACTTAAAGCACACTGTTGGGACAAAAGTATGAATAATGTAGTCCCAGACATTCCATTATATATAAGGGAAGAAAATGCAATGCAGACAGGATGCTATTTCTGTTGTTTGACTATAGGAAGGTAATTTGTTTAACTGAGTATTAATTATAGTATATTCTGTATGATGCTGCAGCTGTGTTTGTGTATGAAAGCCATATTCTTGATTTTTTTTTTTTAATAGTTTCTATTATTTTGTTTTTCACCAGATCAGACAGATGGAAGAATGGTGTAAAAAAAAAAAAAAAGAAAGAAAATGCAGACAAAACTACATTGTTTTATTGGATGCACAATATCATCCGAATACCTTGTTTTTTATTCTCTCTAAAAAAAAAAAAAAAAAATATGAAGAAAAAAAGATATTTCTGAAAATGTTTTAGGAGAGGAAATGGTGCTGGACAGAAGTGTTTTTATCATTTAGACCTCTGTGTTTTTCCGAGCACTTAACTGAAATTTGTTCTGGTGTGAACTTAAAGCACTTCATGACTCGACGTGTGATCCTGTTAAAACAGAAAACAATGCAAGAGCGGTCACTAATATCACAGGCTGACCACGGTGTAGCGGACGGGGGATAAATGCTCATTTAAAAAAGACGGATAAATAAACGGGCCACGCGTGGTCATTAAAATACGACCGTCAGAGGTCAATAAAACAACGCAGAATTATTCTGATATCGGTTTCTGTTCGGTTCAGTCAACTGGAAATAAAAGTTTTTAAATTAAAAAGTGGAAATATGAAACACTTTAAATCTCTGTTTTGTGCTAATTGATTGGGATTCCTGTCAGGACGGAAAAAAACAAAACACTCTCTACACGACAGAATGAAATAACTGCTTTAAATTAGTACAAATAGTAAGTACGTGACAAACAGTGTTGAAAGTTACTGAGAATTTGCATTTGAAAATACATTTGGAAAATGTTGGTATCAACACAGGCAAACTTTTAGTCAAATGTAATAATAATAATAATAAACAGTGATATATATCAATTCTGAGAAATAATCAGGTGATTTTCTAGCACTTTGCAATAAAGTCTTTCAAACTGATCTATCACTTGATCCAAATGCACGTAAAAAAAAAAAATTATATAATCTGTTCGAAACAAAGTCTTCTGGCACTTTTCTTTTTTTTTTTTGCTTCGAAATTGAGATTACGGTTGACAGTGTGATCTGAGGGCTCATTTTATGTGCAAACCTCTCATGTTCTGATGTCTGACAGGAGAAAAAAAGGAGGAGGGGGGGATAAAAAAAAAAAACATTCTAATTGTTCAGATCTGCTGTGCACTACACACCCATACTGTAGCAGTCACGTACAGAAAATGTGTGAGCACACATGTTCTCGGGTGTTTACTGGTATAATATGCGTGCATGGGTGCGTGCGTGTGTGTGTGTGTGTGTGCGCGTTTGCTTGTGTAAGTGTGTGTGTGTTTTGTTTTGTTTTCAGTTTTTTTTTTTACATTTTTTTTGTTGTTGTTGAATTAAACAGCTAACCCCCGTTGCCCATCACTGTGAATCTAACGTTATCCTCCCATCTTTGTGAATACTCCACCCACTCATCAGATAAAATGAACAAATGTAAAAAAAATAAAGACAGTGATACAGATGATGATAACAATAAAATATTCCAGTAGAGGAGCACAACTCAAGGTTTTTGTTCTTTCTTTCTTGCTTGATTACGACACATGAAACTGCATGATTTTTAAGTCGAGGAGGTTTATTTGTAATCTGGGACACTTTTACACATTTTGGCCTTTGCATACACAAAACATGCATCTTTTTTTTTTAAATATAAATCATCCATATTTCAAGTATTTAACAGACATTTAGGTACAGCACGAGTGAAAATAACATGCAGTCAAACAGCACGAGACAAATCAGTGGTAGAATAAATACTAAAAAATGTCTGCCAGTGCAAATAATTGTATTTATTTATATCGCGTTATCACTGGAGCAGTTGGGAAATCTTGCCCGTCCCCGAAGCCGACAAAAATATTATTAATGCCTAATAAAAAGTAGTTTGTGGAGCAGGTGAGAGCGACCCTGGTGGGGCATCACGCGAGTGTTGGATTCAGCAAAGACTTGGCCGTAAATTGGTCCGAAATGAACACAAAAAAGGCAAAGAGAGAGCGTCTCACTTATGAGGGACCGTACGCAGGCGTGTGCCGAACACGCGTGTGTGTGTGTGTGTGTGTGTGTGTACATTGGCGGTTTTGCTCGCGTGTCTGCGTGCGTGTGCATCTCCATGAATTTGCGAATGTGTGTGTTGTCTGAAGCAGCCCCAGGGAGGGGCTCTGACATTGAAGACGGGTTAAATCCTGTTTTACATTCAAGTGGCAGGCCCTAGTTCATTAGAGTGAGGATCATTCCTCCTCAAGACCAAAGGAAGCGCATACTAAACAAGAGCAGTTGTTGGGGAGAAAATGCCATTGTACGTGCAAAACCGTATGTACTGTATAAGTGTGTGTGTGCTGATGTCAGTGGAGCTGCAAAATAACCTTTCTTCTTTATCTCTTCATTTCTGCCGAATAGCGTCTTTACATAGAGAAGTAAAGGTGCGGGCTTGTACAGTTGAAGTCATTGTGCCTCTATTTGTGTGTGTGTGTGTGAGCATAAGTCATGGCAGCTCTCCTGACTGTCTTCCACTCAGCCTGTCATTGAGTCACCCGTACGCCCTCTCTGTCACTAACTTTGATGGCTTATCTTACCCCCTGAATTAGAGTCGTGCTCCCGGGGGAAATACCTTAGCACATGTAAATGCATTTGAAAGAGTCAAAAAATATGGGAAGGAATAATAGAGTGAGGGATGGAGGGAGACACCCAGACAGTTTCCGCCTGACACGGGTCTCGCTACACCTCTGCAGCGCCGCCCTTTTTTTTTTTTTTTTTGCCATTGTTTCCTCCTCTCATGCAGGAGAAGGCCAATCCATACTTAATGCAGCTCTCAAGGCAGATCCTTTGATCCGTACGTATGGCATTTAACACCTGAGAGCAGATGAGCCGGGCGCGCTAAAAATAAGCAAGAGGTTACGACTTTCGGGGGGCCGAGACGCGCGGGGCCGAGGGTTTGGGAGACGTACGAGGGGCCCCTCAGACCTGGACTCTTGGGTTGTGTTGTGCTGGTGTTGTGGTTTCTACAGCCTGCTCGGGGTCTGGCGGTAGATGGTGTTTGTCAGTGAGGGCGCGTCTCCTGCCTCTGGGCGCCCTGCCCTTTAGACGCGCCAGGCCTCAGGAGCCTCCTGCATGCCAAACAGACCTGTGCAGTCAGATGCAGCCGCGGAGGGGGAGAAGAGTCGAGGAGGGAGGGAGGGAGGGGAGTCGAACGTGAGGAGGAGTCCAGAAAGAGAGGACTCAAGGGTGAAAAGAGTAGAAGAGGATCTGAGGAGCTGAGAGGGGCTCGAGGCTGAGGAGGAGGAGGTAGGGGGGTGGTGTGCTGGTCACACTGCAGCAGCCATCCAGTCACACCCTGCATGTAGAAACACAACTACGCCCTGGGAAGGAGAGGAGGAGGAGGAGGAGGAGGAGGAGGAGGAGGAGGAAGAGAGGGTGACTCTGAGGTGAGTCTCAACAGCAGCACCGTGTGTCGATGGCTGGGAGATATCACAGACCTTCGCCCTAACCCAGTCAGCGATAGTTATCACAGACAAAGCCCCCCCATCGCCAACACTCCCACACACACACACACACACACACACACACACACGCAGCAACCACATGCTGCTTTGCCTCAGTTCATATATTCAAACATGCTCGCAGATGAGCAGCTCATTATAAAAATTATTCATGTACAGCATGCGTGTGCGGACAGTTTGTACATCTTTTGACTCCTACTGTAGGGAGAGCAGCTACCGACTCTGACAGCACTTACACATCATACTGGGCCCCGTTTGCATATTCCAGAAAAATATGACAACTTCTTATGAGGTATTTAGTAGCAGGTAAAGGCCTTTAAAGTGCTGGTAACTGATTTCTTATGATCTAGGAAAGAGATATTTGCACTTTCTTTTCTCCGTTTTTCACAAGAGCGTAGCAGCATTTAATTAGGGAGCGTGTGTTCTCCTTTTAGGTGTTGTTCAGTCTCCTTCATGTCCCCGGGAATCCAGCAGTTTCAACACATTTGGGAGAGCTGACACTTCTCAATTTAAAATGTACATGTGGTGGGTATTTTATAAGCTAATTCCACTATTTTCAGACCCACTATGGATGATGTTTAGGCCAAAGGAAAAAAAAAAGAAGTAAAGACAGAAAGAAGAGATTCATTATCCACAATTTTACCGCTGGCAGTGAGAGAAGGCTTTGAAAGCGCCTTAATACCTTGGGAAATATATACTTTTTGAAAATAAAAGAGAACAGTTAACTGAATAAACAAAATGTGAAGTGTCTGACTGCTCAAAGAAAAAAACTTTCTCTTAGTGTGTGCCGGATTAATCAGTTAGGGTGTCCCTATCGACCCCATACTTTACACATGTACACTGTGGATCTGTTCAAGTTCTTAAAAACTTCCCTCCTGCCTTTAAAAAAATGACTTAACCGAACTGAAAGGTTGAATTATTAGATCAAAGATGCCTTGTGAGTCACAGTAGTTACAGATTATCTTTTTATTTGCGTTTTCTCCATTTCAAAAGTCAGTTCTTTATCCGACTTGAAAACAAACAGCTTTATTTAGTGAAGAATTCTTTTAAATGAGATTAAACACAAAGACAACGTGATGCTGCTCTATGTCTGGATCTGAATTCAATACAAACCTTCAGAATAGTGAGGAATGTTGTCATAATTGTGTAAATCATGAATTCATCAAGAAAAACACCTTTAAATGTCAAGACTCTCTGGAGAATAGTGCATGCTGGGACGTCTGCTGATATGCTGGTTCAGCTTTTCAAAAAGCCTCAGCAGCACAATTTAACTAATTAATTTCAAGTCAAAACACTTCAAGTTAGAAAAAGTCCTGATTTTATGTTCCAAAGTGGCTTTAAAATAAAAAAAATAAAAACTTTGAAGAAAATTAGAAGTTGAGTTAATCTGAAATCATCCCAATGTCCGTAATTACATTTTGTAAATAAGGAAAGTAAATTTGACTTCACTAATTTCCCCTAAATTCCTTAACAGGAGTGTTCCAAGATCACCAACAACAAAAAAAGTGTGTTTATGCAGAGAGAGAAAAAATTACACTGCAACTGTGTCACTTAGTTTGATTAAATGCAAATTTATTGAGGCATATGCACCATGTAAGCATAATATAATCTGATTAAGGCCAGGTCATAATTAAGAATCCACCTCAGTTGTGCTTTAGTGGTGAAACTTCCCTGACAAATTTGGTGTTACTCAAATTACCAAAATAAAACTACTGGACATATTAACCCTCAGCAGATATGGGGATGTTGCCCTCATTGCTTTATAGTTAAACTAATAATCTTAATATATGTGGTCTGTGACAAACGAGATGGGAAAATGTAAAGGATAAGTGGTTGCGTAATGAAACGTCTATGAGGTGTTGTGATGTCAACTCTATTTAATAATCCATTTGAGTGGCTCTTACCAACATTGTGATCACCCGAATATCTAAGAAAAATGACATTTCCTGCTAATGATCTCACAACACATGCCTAAAAACCTCTTGAAGGATTGAAAAATGAAAAAAGCAGAAACACCAAAGCTTTGACTTTGTTTCAGCACAGATTTCTTCTGGTTTTATTACTGTATGTACAGAAGGCTGCATTGAAAGTAGTGCAAAAAAACAAAACAATAGTGAACCCCATATCCACATAGAAACTCAATGTCACCAACTGTTCTATCAATTACTCTTTACATCCATTAAAACAGCAATTATAGTGATCACCAGACGGTGTAAAAAAATTCACTCACATGGGTTTCTAGTTACAGTTTGGTACTGTACATGAATATGAACAATCCGCAGCAAAATATAGAATCACAGAAGAAAGCTGTGAAAAAATACTCTGCTTCCAAAAGTCTAGAGTTACTATCATGACTAACAAAAGCTGACAAAAGTGCTATTGCCCTTATAAACAAACATGTAAAAAAAAAAAAAAAACTGTAAAAAGAAATTCTAAGCCCTCAGAGATTTTCAGTTTAAAAGAAAAAAAGAGAAAAAAAAAATCGACGGACCTGAAATATACACATTTTATGTGCATCGGTTCGAGGTCTCACAACACATCACTGGCGGCTCGTTTTAGTTCAAGATTTTTATGAAAACTTCAAGTGGCCTATTCCAGTAAATGATACTGAATAAGTTGATAAGACAAACAGCGTGGCTGACAAGAGAGGCCTAGAAATGATTGCATACAGTGCAGTGAAGGTTTAACAAATTATGCTCTCTCTTTGCAGAACTGAAAATGTAAATAATACAAATAATAATAATAAATCAATGTCCTTTTCAGAGAGTTCAACGGTGCAAGTGAGACAGCATTTAATTATAAGAAATCTTACAAAAAAGCTGATTAATTCACCAATGAATGTTGTCAAAATCTCAGCAATTCTCAGCAATTTTTCGGACCAGTTTTTCCAAAAAAGGTCTTGAAGTCTGTCTCCACCGCCGTGATAATAATAATAATCTTTATAACAATAGATGATAGATTTGTAACTATAGACTCACACACTGCCTGCATATGAACATGCAGGCTGCACATACGCACAAAAAAACTCCACACACGTACAAATAGGAGAAACCCTGAATCTGAGCAGCGCACACACACACACACACACACACACAGCTTCCCTCCTGGAAGACCTCTACTTGTTTGGCCCTTTGCTGTCACTGTCCTCGCTGTCCTGCGAGCCTCGGTAGCCCCGGTGCTCGCGCCTCTCTCGGCACTCCTGGCACTCCTCCTCGTCCTCCCCCTCCTCGTCCTCGTGGATGATCTCCACCTCCAGCCGGCCGATGTAGAGCGATACAGCGCAGAGCCAGAAGAGGGCGACGCTGCCCACCGCGGCTCCTTGGAGCAGCAGCGCTGGCACGGACAGCAGCATCATCCTCCGCAAGGCGAGGAGGCTGCCAATGTAGGAGACGCCGCCAAACGACACGCACACACCTCCCAGGATGAAGAAGGCTGAGGGAAAAACAGATTGACATGGTATTATTGTAGATACCCAATTAATTTCGCTCGCTGTAATTAAATCTGGGATGGAGGCAGGTTGGATCTACTCATCCCCTTAATTATTCAGATGAAGATAAAAGATTAAGCGGAATATTTACTGGTCTTCAAAATGATATTAAGGAAGTGATACAAGCTGTGGCAATGATTTTACACTGAGAATACATGAAATGGGACAATGGGCATGAATAATACGACACTCATCACTTGGTTTAAGCACCGTGGGCGGTAAGTTCTGCTTCGAGGGTTTTTCAAACATTAACGTCCATCAGATATCAATCAATGACTACTTATTCTTGTAACGAAGGTCTTGTTTTATAACATTTTAACGGTCCAATCTTGCATCTCAGGTAACCATGACATTGGTTACAGCTACAAATCAAGGACCTTCACTCCCTTTTTACTCGCGATGATTTTTTGTCAATGGCAGAAATCCTTGTGAAATCATTTATTTCAAAGCTGCTGCATCAAAGCAAATATTCATGACAAGGTTCTCTCACAAACGGATCGATTCCAGAACAAAAGGTGTTTTTCACACATTGTGATGCTGGAGTTTAACTCAATTTCCAAAAAGCATCTTTATTTCATTTGTATTTCAACCACAAGTTTTAAAGAATTTAGGCCCTTTGATACCAATTCTGAATCACAAGCTGCTGTTTTTTTTTCTTCTTTTCACTGCGTTACCACAGAGCCTGAGCTGAAGTGTGTTAGTTTGCATCCCTACTTTACATAAAAACAAAATGCTTCCGCCCCGTACCATATCCTGCTTCTCGTCCCACTTCGCTCTGGACGAACGCGATGACCCCGATCCCGGTCGCCAGCAGGCCGTTCCTGAACCACGAGAGGAATCCTGTGAAAACAAGTCAAAGCCAGAAATGAACAGCTGGCAGGTTACGGACTGACCAGAAGAATCTGTGCAGGGAGCCAGAATCAATCACACTGTTTACTGTACCTGCATACTACAGTCTAATTACTGGAATACAGCAGCCTCGATTTATCCCAACCAAGCAGAGCACTGGCAAGACTTTGACATAAAGGTGGTAAATATAAAGTCACAGGTTTAAAACATAACCTGATGTGAAGACGTGAGTGTAAATATAAATATAAAATGAATGCAACATGTTTGAGACGAGGGCAGAGATCTGTGAAAATGCAGCCTAGATGAAGAGGGGTGTCACAACTCTGTTCTCCATACTTTGCAGAAAAGTGATATAATTAAATATACATAAAGATGTGCTTCTCCAGTTTGTTGTGATTGTTGATGCACAGTGCTGTCCCACAATGCAATGCAGAGAGGAAATGGAGTTTCC
This sequence comes from Stegastes partitus, assembly GCF_000690725.1. Classification (NCBI taxonomy): domain Eukaryota; kingdom Metazoa; phylum Chordata; class Actinopteri; family Pomacentridae; genus Stegastes; species Stegastes partitus. The sequence continues at coordinate 260,285 of NW_007577925.1, forward strand.
TCAAAGCAGTGAAAGGACGTTGAAAGGAAAGAGGATAAAAGTGTTAAAACAGCCTCTTTAGAAAATTGGCTGAGCTGGGCTACAGTTTGTGTTCAGTAGCTGCAACCTGAGGTCAGAGCTGCAGGAGGTACAACAAAACCTCAGGCCACTGAAGCAGAAATTAGGACGCTTTTAACATCTGATGTTTCTCTTTTTGGACTACAAGTCTAATATAAAACACATCTGACAGATTGAACAGCAGTCAGTTAAAGGCCCTGCACACCCACACAGATGTTTCCACTCTGATTAGGTCTCTGCTTACGGCGCAGTCAGACCAAAACCCGCCTGGCAAGATTTATTTGTGTGCTGTGGCCAAAAGCAGGCAGGAAAAGGAAACCGTGGCTGTAAATCTAGCAAACGCAGTTCACAAAAGGTGTAAATTATACGGAGTTTTATCAAACCTTTTACTGTCATTAACCTCTAACTCTGTCCTTATACTCGCTGCAGCCAAACACTGTCCCATCTTATTTGCTGTGCACTTAAACCAGAGCATAAACAAACAATATTCCCTGAATGAGAAGTCAGTCCGACCCTGTCTTTCAAGCTTACTGGACCCTGGAGACCCTGATTTTGCAGGTCAGAACTGTCATTTTAGGTGTCAAAGTTAAATCAGACTGAACTGGAGGAGGTTGGTTGGTTGGTTCTCTGCGTCCCACATAAAAATGAAAAGGTTGTAGCTGAGTGGAATCATACAGGAAAACCCTAAAGATAAGGATAATAAGGGGAGAAGAGGGGGATGCCAGAGTCTAATATCCTGTGATTTAAGTTCAACAAAACGAGCATGAAAGTGAGTGATATCAACAAAGCACACAAAGTCTTAAGGGGTTTTAAAGGTTTTTTGAAATTAAAGAATCAGTACGGATATAGAGGAATGGATATTAAGAAGACTGTGAACAAATACAGTTTTAAATTAAATAGGTACATATCTATCAAATAGGTAAAATGGTAGACTTGTTTTTAAAAGTAGTTCGGAATGTGTAGTTCTCTTGATTTTAAATGAATTATCTATCTATCTATCTATCTATCTATCTATCTATCTATCTATCTATCTATCTGTCTATCCATCCATCTATCCATCTATCTATCCATCCATCCATCCATCCATGTTCACTTGGCAGACTTGGGGGAAAAAAAGACTAAATTTAAGCTGGTAAACAAATATAAAGTTGAGGTACAATAACATTGTGCATGACTCATCTTGAACTTTTGTTTTTCTGTTTTGTTTTGCCCTCAACCAAAGAGTGAAAGTGTTGCCTATTAAATGATGCTAAGGGAAAAGGTTGGGTTTAATAAGCTACAGCTTTATTGCTGTCTGTTTTAATTTATTGCCCTATTGTGTTTTTTTTTTAAAAATTATTTCTATGTGTATTCACTTTGGACAATTGTTAACAAGGACTCCAATAGACTCACTACTAGAATAATTAAATATGAAAAACTAAGTGGGATTTGCAGGGGCTTCAGATAAAAACACTAACTAATGAAGACATCCTATCATAGTGAATTTTCACGTGTAATCTTCATCTCAGTATTATAAAAACCCGACTAAAGGGATAGCAGGTCCTGAATGCTGCCGGTGATACAGTCATTCTGTGTTTGCTGAAGTGTTGCATAGGCCCTGAGGCTCAGGCCTCCTGACACTAATAAATCAATATTATTATTGTTTTACACGTGTGAGATGTTTCCTCTGATGTAACGCAGAACAGCGGAACGTGGTCCTTTTTGCCAAAAACATCAATACTTTAAGTTATGTGATTTGTGCAAACATTTAAATCACTGCACTCGTTTGCCCGTTTTAATAGGTGCACCTGGATAACACTAATGACCCGCGAGAAACCTCGTGTTCATGGAAGCGTTTCAGCGAGGCGTCGACTCAACTCTCCGTAGCCTTTCCTCGCTGATAGAAAAGAAGTGGACACAATAACAGTAACACTCATCAGTATAACATAACACAGTTCAACAGCACCACAAACGGTGGCCTTCAGAATGAGAAAAGTGAAATCAATACTTTCTGACACAGTTTCTACCACAATAACCTTCATGAATTGAGGATTTATTGCAGGTCTGTTGTGTTTGACTTTATACTGCGAGGCTGATTTTAATCATACTGCACAGCTGTATTCCTCACTGCTTTCTTGTAAACTATGAAATGTAGTTTAATTGCACTGCTATTGCTGCATTGTGTCATTGTTGTTAGACGCTAAACATCTAATTCAAAGCCGAATCACTAAAGTAGACGAATGGGGCAACAGTTTAAAGATACCCTACAGCGAAAATCAAGTTGTTTTCTTCTTTTTACTTTGTTCACATGCCCATATGGTGTTTATGTGCCAGAAGACACACTGTGATAGAACCTGGCAGTCAACACCAGGGATGAGTATTCTTGTCCTGAAACTGCACTTTAGCAACGACCATCTCAAAAACGTAGATTCAGATTTCAGATTTTATATAAATTAGATTAGATTTAATAAATAACAAACTTAAAGAATCATTCCTGTTGACTTGCAGGATGGGGCTTTTCATATCATTATTCTTCTTTAGAAGTGGTTTCCTATTCAAACATGTGTGACTCAATTATCCCAGTAGCACAACGTTCTATTGTGTAGTAGCGTACAGCAGTTTTACAGTGTTTGAGCAGAGTCGTAGGTGAGCTGGTGTGCTTCAGCTGCACTGATTAAGGAGGAGTAAGCGCAGATAAAGACAGGGACTTCTTAGTTTTGCATATTCTAAATAATAGCTAGCTACAGCTAAGCCATTTTAAGGCAGGGAAGAATTATTTTCATAGGAGAAAAAAAAAAAAGATCTAAATATGTATTAAGAAAACACATAGATGCGTTTTTAGCGGTTTTTCAATGACTGGATAGGCACTTTAACAGTTTTAAATTTTAAAATGCACATCTGAGAGCAACACATACTTGAACCCAAGTTTTAAATGTCCGCTAAACATTTTGGGAGAGAGTAAGAAATTCTGATATTGATATATTATATTAAACTTTAACCGAAAAGAAAAGATGATGGGGTCATTTTTATGAACTTTTTCGCAGTATATTTTATAAACTAGCAAGCAGTTTCCCGTAAGGACAAAGCCGGACTCTCCAGCACGTCTGCTAAATAGTGATATGTACTCTGCTAAATGCGCTGCACAGTGCTGAGAGGACTGTAAACAATAAAATCAGAGCCGCTCTTATGGACAAACTGGGATGACACCATCTCTAAATTACCCTAAGCATATTTTTCTGTATTATGCTTTAAAAGATAAAGTTTTCAAACCATCAGTCAGGCTCTGTTGCTCATATGTGGCATCTCCAGCTGCTGTAGTCGCTACAGGATGTTTGACTCACTGTTTGGAGCAGTTCTGAAGCCATTGCTGCTATTGCTGCTGCACTGCTTTGTCCTTCTTAGTCTCTGGCCAAATCCCAATAAATGATGAGAAAGCTTTTTATGACACTGTTGGTAAAAGACATGCTATATCACTACTGAGTGGTATGAAACCAGAGAGGAAACACGTAGAGAAAAGTCTCAAACAGCACAGCAGTCCTTTTACAAAGAATGTTGGTGCGCAAAGTTGAGAATTTAATCGAAAGTGTAGTGAAGTAGGCCTGAGTGATAAATCTGTAGGGATACGTACCGATGATAGACACTTGATTAGTGCTATAAGAAGCTCGTTCTATAGAATATTTGATAGTTTCACTTAAGTGCATCTGATACAAACCACCATGAAACGACACAATGACAACACAAAGCTTGGCTGCATGAACAAAAACCCAAACCTGCTCCCTCCCTGACTCATAAACAACTGGTCATATCTGTGATCATTTAGGCCCGTCTGTCGCTCACCCCGTGGCTTCTGTGCAGGTCTGTCAACGCATGCTAGTCCCACAAAGATCTGCCCTAGTGGAGACTGTAGGTGGAAGTTGCTCTTGTGAGACAGGCTTCACGATTTAAAACACCCACCACTCTGCGTCTCCCACCACCACCACCACCACCTAAACACTTCTGACGGTTTGCTTACAGGGCTGATGGACCAGTGATAACCAGTCCAGATCCACTAAGAACCTTGATCTCAGTGTGGTGTGTTGCTTCACCCTGGTCACCCTCTGTACACCCTGTATTTACTTTATTTATTTACAAGACAGATAGATAGATAGATACTGTACTCCTCCCTTTGGGAAAATTCAAGGACAGAAGCACCCAACAACGGAGCTCCACGGACTAGCGGCCACACAGAGCAGCGCACCAGAAGTCAAGGTGACATAGTTCCTTTATTGCTACGTATTTTCTGCTACAGTTGAAACCAGACGTTTATATACACTGTAGAAAAAGACATAAAACATTTTTTTCTCATGGTTTGACATTAAATCAGACTAAACTTTTCCTGTTTTAGGTCAGTTAGGATTAACAGAATTATTTCTATTTGCTAAACGCCAGAATAATGAGAGAGAACATTTTTTAGAGAATAATTTTATTACTTTCTTCAAAGTCAGAAGTTTACATAGACTAAGATTACTATGCCTTCAAACTATTTGGGAAAGCCCAGATGATGATGTCATGGCTTTGAAAGCTTTTGATAGGTTAATTGACAACATTTGAGTTAATTAGAGGCACACCCGTGGATGTATTTTAAGGCACACCTCAAACACACTGCCTCCTTTTGTGACAACATGTGAAAATCTAAAGATATCAGCCAAGATATCAGGAAGAGAATTGCACGGCTGGACCCAAATAGCTGTGCTAGAATCAGGATATCAATTTTGATCTCCGAATATTTCCAGCAAACTATCGTGAGAAGCTTGTGGAAGGAAACCCAAAACATTTGACCCAAATCATCCAGTTTTAAGGCAACGCTACCAAATACTAAGGAAATATGTAAACTTCTGACTTTGAAGAAAGTAATAAGAAAAAGTCTCTCTCATTATTCTGGCCTTCAGCAAATACAGATTATTTTGGTAATCCCAGCTGACCTAAAACAGGAAAAGTTTAGTCACATTTAATGTCATATTGTGAGACATATTGTGTTCTTTTTCATACAGTGTGTGTAAAAGTCTGCTTTCAGCTGTATATGGTGATGTGTACATTTATGTATTAGGGTGTGGGTTTTCATAGCTGTGTTTACAATGAAATTATTACCTGTGTATCTGACTAAACAGCCGTAAGTGGTTAAATTCAACCTAAATCTTTCTCCTACTGTTTATAATAAAACACAGGTCAGTAAAATCCATCA
>NW_007577925.1:267010-299621 GCF_000690725.1 Stegastes partitus
CAAAGTGGGATTGACAGGGCTAAATTGTTTTTTAAAATGCCATTTAATATCGAGTAATGCATAAATTTTGAATGTGCAAAACATCTTTTTATGTCTAAAAGGGGTAAACATGGAGTCCAAGTTTTTTTTTAAAAAGAGAGGTTTTTTGTTTGTTTGTTTGTTTGTTTGTTTGTTTTACTAGCAATTTTTCAGGAGTATTGGTGAAGTTTGAAAAATCCTGCAATAAAACAGTGATTCTGATTACTTTCATTTGTAAAAATGCCACAGTTCAGACAAGATCGGTTCAGTTGATTTGGTTTTGTGGTCTACAGGATGTTATGTAAAGTGACGTATGAAATCCCTTCTTCTCTTTCATTCAAAAGCATGTTGGCATTAACAACTTTTCCAACATGCTTTACATATATACCAAACAAACAAATACAAATGCAGAATGTGATGTTTTATTAATTCAATTCTATCCATTCTTCTTAGCATAGGGGAATAAGTATTTGTTGTTGCAACGCATGATGTCAGAACAACAGAATGGACGTTATGAAACAGCTAAGTACGCACTATGTTGGAAATGATATTGTGCAGATGGAGAGTGGTGTCATAGACCAGAAATCACAAGTCGGTGTGTCCAGTGTTTGCTGCGCATCTGCGATACAAAGAGTTAGTGAGGCTGACATTGCTGCTTGTGGAAGATTGTCTCAGTCTTCGGTGAAGTCGGTGGACATTTGGGGGAAAAGGATCACGCTGTCAAACACGTCCACTGAAAACTGTCAGAAACAATTTCTTAGTTTACAAATAGGGGAGATGACTGAATAATCTGGCTTCGATTCTAACTGACATGGCAGCACCCCGCATGTCGACGGCCTTTTCTCAGCTGTCTCTTGTTGTCTGTAGCTTTGTCTTATTTGAATGACGTTTCAATTTGAGGTGTACTTTTATAATCACCGGGATAAGGAGTGTCACTGTGTGATTATTGCCCTCTAAAGCCACACCTGATTTGGTATTGATTACCCTAATGAGCAAATGTTTGTCACCAGCCAAACAGCTTAAAAACATTACATGCACATCTGGCTAAATGCATGGGTTTTCTAACCACGGCAGTAAAAAATTGATTTTAGACCTTTTCTCAAAATCAGAAAAGAAAATTATTTATATGCTGCATTTATAATTTTGTTAAGTGTTGACCTGTCATGTTTCTTGTACATTCTTCTCTTTTGGAGCTACATGGCAAGTTAAAACAAAAACAGACATATTTAAATCTCACTTTAGTTTCAACAGCTTTATTGTTTGGGTCGAACATTGTTACCAATGTGAGAGGAAGCGTTCTCGGAGATACTTAGTTCTCATTTCTAACCTCTATGGGTCCTCTTTTGTAGACTAATGTTGTTCAAAGTCGCTGTACTTTGTAGTTAAATCAAGTTAACAAACTATTTATGGAAACCAGTGGCAGTGTCAAAGAGTGAAGAACATCTTTTGAGACTGCTGTGCTGTGAATTTAAAAGTAATATTGGGTTTTAAACACACATACACACTGATACTGTACAACGCTATGCGGATGTGTGTGTGTGTTTGGGAGGGAGATCTGTGCTTTCACGTGCGCTCGGTGAGGATGAGCGGTCAGCCTCTTCCTGAGGGTCTTTTGTCTTTTTCGGCCTGCTGGGACTCAGACAGACCACGCCTATCATACCTGATTGTTTAGTGTGAGGAGCCCAGAGAGCCGCACAGATGGGAGTTTGTATTTGTGTTTGTATTCCTGTGTGTGTAGAAGTGTGTGCGTTGACAGTGGGGTCTTTTACAGAAAGCCAAATCTTTGATGTGGTGTCGCAGCTGACCCTCTGGTCACTCTCACGCTACTGTCCCCGACACAATGGACCGAAAAAGACTCATGTTTGTCTACGCACATACATACGCGCACACATGCACGCGCTTACACTTACAGCGGTAAAGGAATGATCCTTTTTCATATATTTACCAAACATATAGCTTGTGCAAAGATGGATAAATAGACATAGTAAAAAGTGTTCAAACCAACATTCATCTAGAGTTTAAAAAACCAAACTCAGTCATTTTATTTGTCAGATATATCATAAGGTGCAGACGCAACTTTTAATTTTTATGTTATACTTTATGTCAGAATCAAGAGGAAGGCAGCAGGAGCATAATTATCCTGCTGATGCTATATCTGCATAGCAAGGAGAAGAAAAAAATTTGTAGATTCAGGCTGTTGTAAAATAACCCCTTTATTACATCGGGTATTTATTTTTAGGGTCTTAAACATTATGGACCATTCTAGCAAAATGACGTCTTATAAAATTAGAAAGAATTTGCTCATGTGCTTGAATAAAGCTAATAAAGTGCAGATGGGCTGTTGGCTTCGACACACACATCACCCTCATTTAGATCAGGAAGAAGCTTATGGGAGAAATAAATCAATCAGACATTAACCACAATCTTTGGAAGTGGAAATGTAGAGTTTCTGCCAACTGAGCCACCTCCTACTGTTGCTACATCCAGAGCCTCACTTTGTCACTGAGGATACTATGACTTTCACATTAAAACCACTGACAAGTGAAGAGAATGACACTGATCAACCTCAACAATGTTCCAGACAGCAGTGGCCTCCTGCAGGGTGACAGTGCTCCTCACAATGTTGCAAAACTTACTCTGGAGAAGCTGGAGGAGCACAACCAAGAGCCCAAGATGTTGGCCTAGCCTCCAAATCTCAATCTGATCAAGCATCTATGATGATCCTAAAGTCAGATCCTTGGATGCCCCACTTGGCAAAAAACACAAAGAAGCCGCTGCCAATAGTCTGATGTGATGATATTCTACATACCTTCAGAAATGGTTTAGTCTCCACATCCTGGCACATGTCAAGTTAAACAAAGGATTATCCAAATTTGCTTTTTCTTGTGAAATCAAAATGCCTTTTGCCCTTTTGACATTATCCACGTCAAACTATATTTCATGGTAAACAAATGCCTCTGTGGGTATGTGTGCTTATGAAGGCAGGAGAATGATAGCTCTGAACATACGACAGTGTCGGTGTAACTTGTTTCCTAAACAGCATTTCAAAAAGCATGTTTGAGCTCAAACACATGATTCTGCATGCTGCGTAGGAGCTGGAATATGAGAAAATCAATACTGCATAGGACCGCTATCAGACGGTTATACTGTCTGATCGAGTATGTTGGACAGAATAGACGTAAATTGAATTTTAATCAGGAGGTCACAAACAAACTGGGCTAAAATCATTGCATTCTGAATCTGTGTATCTTTGGAGCATACCTGAATCTAAACTGTGTTGATGCTAATGCTGAATTAGACTTTTCTGCGACTAGTTTTGACGCTCCAGCAATGCACTGCACAGACAAAACATTTTAACTACACACAGAAAATTCCTCTATATCTCCGTGAGCTATTTTAAGGAAAGCTTGCAGCACAGTTGATCCTCAAATTCCCCTGCCTTACCACTTTACTAACCCCTATCACTCTGTCCTCTCCTGCTCACTCACTTTCTTTTCCCGTTGCACTCATTTCCCCAGTTTTCTATTTTTGCGCATTGTGCAGGTCTTGGCTGATGGGTCTTGTGATGTGCTTTTTTTTTATGTGAAATTGCATTTTCTTGGTTGCTTCTCCGCTTACATTCTCTTCTCAGGCCGCCTCATTTCACGCCCTCGACATTGTCTTTGCATTTTTCAGGATCCGTCTTCCAACCTCCTTTCTCCATTTAACACATTCTCCTTACTTTCTCTCAAATAAAAAACACAACACCAAAGGGCCACTGTCTATTTTTAAACGTGCACTTCATCTAACTGGCATGACCTTCATCATTTGTGTTGTCGTGCATCCAATAGGCATTTATTTCCCAATGGTGCCAACCAGTACAATTTAAGCCTAGATACTTCTTGTGCAATAATAGTGCCGTGAACAAATATACATTTAGACCAGAACTGGTTTCACGCTGCATTGGCCTTTCAGAGAAAAATCTGGAAGGAACGGCAACAAAGCAAGAAAGCAAGTCTCCTCATAGGCCTCAACTGTGTGTTAACTCTTTGTTATCACCTCGGCCTGATTTCTGTTGCGAGAGGAAATAGAGAGAGAGACAGATAGAGAGAGGGACAGAGAGGAGGAGATGTGTATACGTGCGGAGCTGCACTAGTCAGTGTTACACAGTCTGGGGGATTCCAGCCAGCTGCACTGGGAGCACTGACCTTGGCAAAGACTACTCTGTTTTTCAGTCTCTGGGACAAACAAGTGTTAGATATAAGTGTCAGCCGGTCAGCTCACAAATGATTTACTGAGATTAATGAACTGAGAAAGGTTACTGCTTAACAAGTGTACGCACAAATTGACAAATATACAAGAATGAGAATATAAAAGAAATGGGTTTTTTTAATTTACAGATGCGCTGTTTTTGACCGAGTTACGCAATTCTGTCTCTTTTCATTACATAAACACTGCATTGTAAGCCGTAAAATACGATGTACCAACTCTACAGGATACAGGATGAGAAGCTGTCGGGGTTATTTAATGCTGCAGGTGTGTGAATGTGTTTGTTCCACGCTTGTTTTTTCCTATAATTTCAGTGCGGCTTTCCTTTTGATCTCCTGGAACATGGACACCCTGATTTATTTTGAGATGACCTGTTTTCTCTGACCTTAACTCTCACACCTAAATCAAGAGCTAACTGATTGCACACATGCGTGCTTTAAGCGTATGTTATAGTGATCACTGCCGGTGTCTGCTCAGCATTCAGTTCCATGCAAGATATCAAACATTTTGCGAGCTCTTCAAACACTTCCTTGAGTGGTACAGGAACTTGCTTCTCCCTTACAATCAAAGCCAAACAATGATTCATCATTCATCTCTCACTGCTATGAAAACAATGGTATCATTCTTGCAGCGGTATCTGACTTCTGTGGTTGCTTGGCAGTGGCAAAACTTGGAGGGCCTGTGTTATTTCCCGTCATCTCGGTTCACTGCGTAGGCTGTGTGACTTGAAAATGAACTCATTCAGTCCAACGCTGGCTTCTAAGTGTTTCCGTTGTCCCTTTAAGCACGCTATCTCTTCTGATTTTTTTCGTTAGAGTTAACCTTTGGCCGACTGTGTTGTCGAGGAAAAAGCTGCTGCAGAGTCACACACTTCCTATCGTGTCTTGTTTCTTGCCAATAAAATGTGTCACATCTCCCTATCAATGGCAGTAAAACATATTGACCAGTTTCTATTGCCCTTTTTAAAATGTTCTTTCACCTTTACACTGCAAGAATAACACGGTGATCACATGATTCGTGACAGTTACCTCGTGCGACTGATGTACCGAGATGATTAATAATGAACCACCCACATATAAAACATTTCTCAAAGTCCGTGAAGCCAAACAAAGTGTTAGTCGTCCTGCTGATCCTAAAATGTTTGTTCTTATTTCTTGCGCCAACCAACATTCATCCATCCCATTATCTATACACCGCTTAATCCTCACTAGGGTCGCGGGGGGGCTGGAGTCTATCCCAGCTGACTTAGGGTGAAGGCAGGGGACACCCTGGACAGGTCACCAGTCTATCACAGGGCTACACTTAGAGACAGACAACCAAGCACACTCACATTCATGTCTAGAATCACCAATTAACCTCAACATGTTTTTGGACTTGTGGGAGGAAGCCGGAGAACCCGGAGAGAACCCACGTTGCACGGGGAGAACATGCAAACTCCACGGTGTTCTCACTGGGACGCAAACCGGCGACCTTCTTGCTGCTACCCACCTTGCAGCCCGCCCACCAACAAACCCTATTAAATATATGTAACGTGACCGCTTTTTCATGAGTAACTATTACATTTCTGTGTGATTTCTTTTCTTGAAGCTTTATTTTGGGGTTTAGAATTCACATCATGAAGCATTTATTGTGTCCAAAAACTTATACATGTATTGTGTTCTGCTATGTAGTCCACACATGTGAATAAAACGTTGTATAAAAGTTGTTCTGCTGTTGTTTAATCTAGATATGAGCAGAGTCATAAAGTCAGAACAAAAGTTGGCCTTTTCACCCACACAGATGCAGTACAAACCAGATCTAAACTAAAACTATGATCTCTGACTGTGAAGTGCTCTTTGCTCAGCTGAGTTCAATCGCCTGACAAATGTTGCAGTCGGACACAATCGATCAGAATCCCAATAGGCGTGTTAGAGACCTCAACCTATTTCACCACATCTTCTCTTTAGCCTCATGATTACTCACTGTTGTTTAACCACCTCCTCGTGAAGAGTGTTTGAATGAATGGTTCAACATTTTGGAAAATAGTTTCTTTCTTGCAAAGATTCAAATGAGAATATGAACACTTTTCTTGTGTTTGCACAGTAAATATGAGCCAGTCGGTTTGCTTATCGTAACACAAATCTTAGCTCAAAGACTTTAAAACAGGAGGAAACAACTAGTCAGGCTCTGTCCACATGGTAGCAAAATCCATCCACCAGCAACCTCAACACTCATCAATCAACAAGTTCGATTTCATGTCATTAATTTGTGCAAAATGAAAGTGAAAATGTTTAGTTGTATGAGGCTAATGTGACCTCATTGAGTCTCCACAGCGGTTAATATTTAGCGGCTATACATACAGACGTACGTGCAAAACCTGTAATGCACACTGCCATACACAAACAGCATCGACCTACATGTAGGTAGATACAGTATACGTGCAGTATGTATTTATAGGTTGTATCACGGCAGGGAATACAAACATGCAAATGCCTGTGAATGATGTTTATGGCCTCCAAAGCCTCATTGTGAGTGACTGCTCACTATATGCTGAAGATGATGACCCTGTACAAACATGCTGTTGTACATTTGCATAAAAAGCATACCTGCTGATACGTGAGATCCCCTCAGCAGCTTCACACAGCCGCTGTCCATCTATGGACTGAGACAGGGCCGCACTGAAAGCAAGGGATGGATGTGGCGTGCCAGTGTTGTGTCAATACCCTCTGTCCCTAATCCATGAGGGTGAGGCGCTAATCCAGTGACCTAACCCCTGGCCTGGCTTCATAAACAGCACATTACCTCATTTCCTCCGGCTATGCAAATATATAGGTGGACAATAACATGTTCGGTGTAAGCAGAGATAGCTCTCCCTTGGGTTTAGTGCTGAGGTCAGAGGAGTTTGTGCATCGCGCGTGCTGCAGCAGACATATCAGTGTCAATTCTCATACATATAGCTGGAAATTATACAACAGCTGACTGTCAGTATTCTGTAGGAAGTGCCCTCCTTTAAGGCCTGAGCAAATATGTTGTAAGAAACATTTTGAAAAGTAGAAATTTGTCAGCTGATTTAATTTTTTTTAATAAATCTGGTTGCACTAGGCCTTTGTGTGCAGCACAATAACTGATTAAGAGTATTTCTTGTTTTTTATGTGAATCTGACTTTTAATAAATGATCTTTTCAGTCAAATTCCAGTTAAAAATACTATATACTGTTTAGTATCTGCACTCGTCTCTGTCGTTCTTTCTGTCTGCTATAAAAAATAAGTGTGAGTAGGCATGTGTGTGACTGGTGGATTCATTTAAAGCCTAAAAGCTTTGTGTGACCTTCAGTGTGGAAGGAAATCTTGTCCACATCATACAGTATATATATACTGAACTTTCTGAGGAACTGTGGTTTCTAGCATTGAGCCAACAACATCAAATGTAGAAATCCCATTTTTAGACAATAAAGCCATCAAAAAGGGTGACATCATTTTAAGCAATGGGTGTTTTTAAGTAGATGTAATAAAATGAACATCTGATAGATAGATAGCTAGATAGATAGATAGATAGATATATAGATAGATAGATAGATAGATAGATAGATAGATAGATAGATAGATAGATAGATAGATAGATAGATGAGGAAACAATATTAACAAGCAAATCATGCACGTTGAAGAAACAGAAATATGCCAGCATGTACACTAAAACAGAGTATTTGACCAGTACAAAAAGGTACAACGTCAAAATAAAATAATAATAAGCATATAGGAGGGGTGCAGTGCATGGGTTCTGGTGGACCAGGACTACATAAACAAAATGTTAGTACAAATTATTATTGTTGTTGTAATTCAATTATGCATTGTTATAGTTTCATAGACAAATGAGGTTCCACCTCAACAAGCTACAGCATTAAAATATACAAATGGATGCTTTAATATAGTGAAACAAGTACAGGGGACATTTTGGACTAACTTTACATCCTTATGCATTTTGACATGTGACTTTCTCAGTGCACTTCCCACGTGGGTTTTACACCTTGTAGCATACAGTAAGCAAATGCATAGTAAAAATCTAACAGCAGATAGATGTTTGACTGTGCAGATTCTGTTGTAGAATAATGTCAACAACAACAACAACAAAAAAAAGCAGCTTTTATCGTGGGTTATGGTATGGGGCGGATGGTGCAGCTGAAGGTCGGCTGTAGTAGCGCGCGGTCACATGGCTGGTGTGCATGTAAATGACGTGAGAGAGAGAGAGAGAGAGAGAGAGAGAGAGAGAGCGAGGGGAGGAGGAGGAGGAGGAGGAAGAGCAGAAGGGGGGGAGGCAGACACAAACCGGGGGACGCTGTTTTCGCTGATTGAGGGGACCTTGTGCGACTCCCCAGCATCTCGCATCTCCCCCCCCCCCCCCTCCCGCCCCTCGTCCTCCGGTTCGGGGTTTAACGTGTCACGGCTCCAAACATCGGCCGCCGTCAGCACCTGGATTTTATTTATAACCGAAGCAGAAAAAATTGGATGGGACGCACACACCACGGGCAAGACAATCCCGGAAATAACATGCGTACTCTCAGCCTGTCACGTACGCTCGCCGAGGATTTGCATCGCTGCAGGCTGCCGTAGGTAAGCGACAAGACTTTGTTTCTACATTTACCATCACCGCCTGCTTCTTTTCTGATTTTTATTTTGTCAAAATAAAAAAATCTAAATGAAAAAAAAATCGGAATCAATGAGCCGATCGTGATGTTATTCTGCCCCATTGTTAAGAAGCGACTCTTTAAGTAACTAACTTGGTGATCAATAGCAGACAAAGACAAATAAGTGTTTTTAAGGGTGTTTCACTAAAATGCATCTTTTAAACCGAGGGGGAGCTTGTTTTAATAGCACAGATGTTGCATTCGGTGCAGGATAATTTCATTTTTGGTTGATTTTTGGGGCATTTAGAAGAACATCTTAACAAGCAGCAACTCTGGCTCTGTTTTCTTGCCCCACTTAACTGCATTCAGACCTACAGCCACGTCCAGTGTGCTCTATATGTTTGTTGGCCTACATTAATATTGTGTATTTATGTACTTGTGTGACAGGTGGTCCACACCGGGCTATAAATAGGCCTAAAGTGTATCATTTGACTCCACAGATCTCCAACATGTTTATAAGACGGATGCAAACAAGAGCGCTTTAAGAGAGTTTTTTTTTGTTGTTTTTTTATAGTTAACAAGAGCAATGGGTGAACTAAAAGCCGGACGGGGACATGAAAGTTGCAGCTTCGACCGGGCTCTTGTGCATCAGAGGCAGCAGCGGCGGCTCAGCTAGAAAATGAGGCGAGGACGTGGAGTACGTGCGCACCCAGCAGATGACGAGATGAAATGGAGAGTTTGGGACAGGCGGACCTTTTAAACCCAAGCTCTTCCCGCGGATCCGTCGCTGTTTCACCCCAGCAGGAGAGAAGGACGAAGCAGCTCGCCTGTTTGCCGGCAGAGATCCACCACAGCCAGCACCGGGCGGACATGGGGCTCAACGGGTTGTGCGCTTCGCCGGTGGTGAGTCCGACGGCCGCGGAGTTACTCGCCGATCTCGCCTCTCAGACCGACTCCCCCGGAATCACGACCCCGACCAAGCTGTCCAAAACCGGCGTGCCGCTCTACAACGGCGGGGAGGTGTCTCCTTCCGCCACCGTGGAGGGGAACCACTCGGGCGTTTTGGCGCACACGCCCAATGGTTACCCCGCACAAGTGAAAGGGGTGGCGGGGCAAACAGGTAGCCCCGGGTACCCCCTCACCAGCAGGGCATGCTTGGTGGAGAATGGAGACAGGACTGCTCATGAGAAGTGCCCTTTAGTGGTGAGGAGGATCAATGGGGACTTGAAAGCTAGACAGGCTCAGCAGCAGCAGAAGAGGAGGGGAGGGGAGAACTGGGACTTTGGGGCAGAAGCCCTTAATGGTCCTTTAACAGGGTCATCGGGTGGAGGAAGCTCTGCTGACCCGCTGTTTGCTTCAGGGGAGATTGACTTTAAACGGAGGAGGCTGGTGGATGGAAGTGTTGCAAACAAATCTTCAGAGAACTCCAGGGTGACCCGAGCGGTCGCCCCTCTCACGGTCAGTTCCCACAGCAGCCAACCCCTCGCTCCTCTGGCCCCACTGGCCCCTCACACTAACCAGCACAATGGACACAAGGTGGCAGCTTCAGGCTTGCCGGCTGCACCCAGCCAGACCTCCATCCTCGCCCCGCCGCCTCCTGCGGGGAGCGGCTGGTCGGCGGAACGCATAGCCCAGCAGTACATTGTCCCCTGCATGAAGTACTACGGCATCTGCGTGAAGGACAACTTCCTGGGCGCCCAGTTGGGCGACAGGGTGTTGGAGGAGGTGGAGGTTCTGAATCGCAGTGGGAAGTTTCGGGGTGGGCAGCTGGTGAGCCAGAAGAGCATTCCCTCCCGGAGCATCCGGGGCGACCAGATCGCCTGGGTGGAGGGGAAGGAGCCCGGGTGCGAGAACATCGCGGCGCTGATGGCTCACATCGATGAGGCCGTCATGTACAGCGCTGCCAACGGACAGCTGGGGAACTGTGCCATCAATGGACGCACTAAGGTGAGAGACAGGTGGGGTTACAGGGGAGAGAGCTGGGGTAAACAGAGGATGCAGAAAAAACAGCCAGTGTGACATCATTAAAGTTGGGGTTAGCTGATTGTGTCTTGTCTGTTCTGCTTTATCTTTGTGTCTGTGATGCCGACATGCAGGCAGGCAAACACACACTCACAGCGGCAGGGTGTCACATGGGTGTACAGAGGGTGGGCCTTGTGCCTGGGTTTGGGCCTGCCTAAATTTGCCCCTGTCCCTGCCTTCATGCCACTGATGCCCAGGAGGAAAAAAGCAAACTCTCTGTGGCTGTATCTCCTCTGCCATGACTTTATCTCTGCCAACATTTTCTATCATCACACAAGCTTGGTCCTGGCATGGCAGAAGAAGAGGGGGCTTTTTTTAGTTGTTGTTGTTGTTTGTTTGTTTTTGCCTCTTTTATCTGATATCTCAAGCCACGTGACCCATGTTTTTTTTATCTCAATCCCACCGTGACCACACTGCATGCCTCGATTTCTCTTTTCCATTGAATTTTTTGTCAAATGCCATGCACAATTACTGCAGCGCACTCCTTAAGATATTGGAACTAAACTTCTCCTTGAAAAAAAACAACCCACTTCCATAGAGTTGAAAAAACCCAGAATTAACTCCATCAGACTTTCTGCTCGTGTGTTCGTCTCTATCTGTGTGTGTTCTGTCACAGTGATTGTGTTTCTCAGGATATAGTTTCATGGTCCGTCTCCCTATCAGCTGTGAGTTAACCATTACACACTGGTCTAGACTGTTACTCAACTTGTTCTGAGTGTTTCAGCAGGACCTGGGTTCAAGATTTAGAGTATAACACCTCCAGATAATGGATATTTAAATAGTTTGAAATGCAGCTGCTCTTCATAAATGTTCATTCAAGCCTTTTTTTTTTTTTACTTTGCAAGTCAATCAAACTGGATAGAAATGATGACTTTACATGTTCAACTGTCCCCAGGTGGAAGATAAAACCAGGAGGGTTCCGATCTGAAACGTAGACGCAACATTACTTCTCCCTATGGGGAAATTAGGTGAAAGCTGTTACCTGCAAGCTGGCAGACTCCTGCAGTCTTTGCTTAATCAGCAGACCCACAAGTGAGACTGTTAAATAAATGTTAAGAAATATACAATCGTGCAGCAAAGGGACCAGTAGTTACATTCAATGTCTACGACCAAACTAAGCCACAAATGTAGGAATTTGTACCCAAACGGTCACTAGTCATGGGGGGCTTTTGTCTTCAACCTGCTCCATGTTTGATAGGAGAATCTACAGCGTGTTCCTCTGTCTTCCTAAAGTATTTGCCCCACAGCTTTTGTTCACTCCGTCTGTTGAACACCCCACGTAGCACCTTGGCCTCGATGCACCTCTAGTCATTTACATAAGCTCGAGGCGGTGTTTAAACAAGGGCCGCGGGCCGACTGCACATCGGCAGCCTTTGCTCCCGTGCGGCGGTGACGCTGCTTTTGTGCAAGGTCGAGGAAATATATAGCGCATAATTACAGCGTATAGAGAAGATCTGTTAAATACTTCAGCGCCTCTGCAAATGTGCTCCTAGGAGTGGAGAATACTAGAAGCTCATTCCTACTGTTGAGCAGCATTCTGCTGTGGCGAATGCAGCTCATGAAAAGATGTGAAAACCCTCTTTATCTTTTGACACTTAAGCTTCCTTCATGACTGAAGCGGATTTAATCTGTGAAATCAATGATGCGTCTAAAGTGTCACCTCAATTCAAGCCCCTGTAGCTTCATATGCAAAACTGTTTCAAGTACCAGAACTTTAATTGCTAATCATCGATGCAGACCTTAATGACGGGAGTTTAAAACGTCTCGACGCGCGTTTCTGTGCTTGTTTCACTTGGAGAGCTGCTTGTCTGAGGTCAGAAAGCAGTCAAGAGACGCACATGGGAATAGTTTCCAGGGCTGTACCGGTTTATTTTGGTTGATAGCTCATTGGATTGCAGGATTTTAGTTTTCAAGACGTCACGCAGTTACCCATGGCCCTACTAAGTTATGAATTCTCTTTTATTAGGCGTGGTAATGACTAACCCAGTGATTCCTTTTTGTGGAAATGTTAGATTTCTGGGTCAGATCGCTCAATTTTTGCCCTTGGTTATTACGAAACATGTTCCTCGCTACACTGTACAAAATGTCCTGGTTGGGCGTTGCTGTGGGCGAGTGCAGGAGACAGTGAAGGAACAATGATGGAGTGTGCATGAGAGAAAGAGGAAGTGATGGGAAAGAGAAATAGGAGGCTCAGCTAGACAGAAGGTCACTGCGTCTTTTCCGTCCTCCAGCGACAGCCGTACCCCCGAACCTTCTATTGTTTCTCGCCCGTTTTTCCACTTTTATCCTCACCTCCTTTTTTCTTCCCCCCCCCACGTCTTTCACTTCACTCCCTTCCTCCTTCTTCTTATCAAACCCCTTGTTTGCTAGTTGGACAAAATATTCCCCTGCCGTTTCCTTGGTAACAGGCCCATACAGAGCGGAGCTGCGCATTGTGTACGGCAGCGATGGAGAGAGAGAAAGAAAGGGGCTGGCAGTGCCTAAAATAATGCCTCACCAGCAGCGAGTAGTATTCCTGAACCTGGCCTCCTGTTAGTCAGCAGGAGTCAGGTTTTGCAGCCGGTGAGACGTGCGGCAGGAAGGATTACAGTGTCAACAAAAGGAATAGTAATGCGCTGAACCCGAGGTGATGGTGGGAGTAGTCTCGTGTTATGGGGGGGAAAGCACAACTGAGCACGGGGAATGAGACACAAGCGAGTGGGAGGGGATAGACTGGAAGTGAGAGTGGAAAGGGGAAAAGAGAGGGATAGGGAGTGGGAGGATGGTGTGGAGCGAGCGAGAAGGGGCGATGCAGTAAAAAGCTCTGGCATAATAAGATCGTCTGCTGCAGCAACGTGTCCTCAGATGCCCCTCTTGGCTCAGCAGTGCCACCATGCAGGCAGGAGGCATGCACTTACACGGCTACATGCTAGCCTGGGTGGATGGTTAGGGAGATAAATCTGCCATTTTGCTCAAATCTGGTTTCACTTCAGACAATCCAGAGGAGCCTTGACAATTTTGATTCTTATATAACCAGTACAGGGCGCTTCCATGATGCTGTCAGTGATTGTTGTTGGTGCCGTACCAACCGATGATCTGTTGTTAGCTGGTGTAGAACAGATGCACTTTTTTTTTTAGCATCCCAGTGGCTGTGAGTAATGCCTCAGTTTTTGTCATGCATGATGGCACTGTGGGAAGTTTGAGTTCATCAATATTACAATTGAAAACTGGAGGAAAAAACAAGTAGTCCAGTTGTTTGTTTTCCAGCATTAGAGATAAAATTGGTCAATTAATCAATTCATTTACTGAAAAATAACTGTTTTGGTCATTGATGCAAAATATTCTCTGGTTTCACCTTCCCTGATGGGAAGATTTGATGCTTTTATCTGTTTTATCTTGTTGTAAAGTGACTATCACTGGAGTTTTGATAGCTGGTCCAGTGAAACAGGCAATCACCAACTATTTTTCAGGCACATCACATTCATCTAATATCACCAGCAATGAAAATTATATTACGTTGGAGCTCTATAATCCACCTTACACTCTTAATTTTATGTAGGGTCCCTGCTGCCTCATATTCCTTTTTTTTAGTCATATTTTTTCCTATGTGTTGTTGTTATGTGCCAACACACATTTACAGTGTGTAGATTACTACTAGTTTATTTTATAAATTTCCAAAATATCTTTTATAAACTATAGGTTGTATAAGACACTAATATTTTTTTAGAGAAAATGCAAGTACATTGTGTTCACGGAAACACACGCAATGTTGCTGCCTCATAATGTTCAGCGGTGACTCATGCATAATAAGTGCCACTGTGGCCATAGTGACACTGACTCATAAGAGCAGAGCGCAATTTCCCACCTTTTTTTCTTTTTTTGGTTTCATGTCCACATAACAGAAATAAAAGTCTAAATGCTAAATTATTTATTTCTGAATGTTTGCACCATTTATCCCCATGTATACAGAAAAAGCTGTAACGTGTGAGTATCTCAGCCTGTTTTCCTCCATGTGTCTGTGCAAAACGTGCTCTGCCAAGCTTCCTGGTGCCGCGATGATGTGATTCAGCATCAACGAGAGGCCGATGTTATGTAGCCTTGGCGATGAAGCACTGTCATGGCAAAAAAGTGCACCAACCCTCAAAACACACACACACACACCCATCAGTTTGCTCGGCCAGTTTAACCCTGTAAACCTTTAAGCATTTTCTGGGTGTTTTTTTTTTTTTTTTCTGCTCCTGTTACATTTTGACTCACTGCAGGCTCATTTTTCAATGCAAATTAAAGTGCTGCAATTTTGTGGAAACTGCACAACCATGGCTAGAAGCAGAGAGAACGCAGAAGTATCTTGTGCAATGTGACACAGTCGTAATGTCATGACGCATAAAAAAAGAGAAAGTTGAGTTTCTTCAGTTACTTATTCCACATAAAGTAACGTAGAATCAACATATAGAGTATTTTCTTCCGAGGTGTTACCAATACTGGAAAAAAATACAAAAAACCAACAGATATTTTAGAGAATTTTCATTATGTGACTGTTGCTCAGAGCTGAGTCAGTCATGACGTCACGGTTTTGTGGAAGATCACAGAATTTCTTTTTTTGTTATTATTTTTTCTCACAGAAATGTAATTCTTTTAAACGAGAGACATAGAATATAGTGATGACATTTTGATAAAACATGATCATTTTAAGCTTAGATTTGGTTAACTCTCCTGATGAGACTGTGCATCAGTGATGAGTAGTTCAAGGACCGTCGGAAACTTGAAAATCCGATGATTCTCTCTGTTTTTACTGTTCCTGGCTTTGATAAATGGTGTAAATTAGCAGTTTTTGTATTTTTTAATTTTTTTGGTAAATCTGCAGTTTAAAACAAAACAGCCATTGAGTTTTGGGGTTCAGAAGTTTAAACCAGCCTTGTTTACACTGCAGTAAATCCATAAATCTATTAAGAAACTGAGAAGATGAGCAGATACTGGCTTGTAAGTGTGCGAGTTGAGCACACTTGTACCAACGTGTTCCTTATTATGTGCTCAGAAACAATCGTACATTCATACTTTGTCCTCACCCAGTCTAGGGTTACTTCTTCTTTCACAAACTCTTAAACTTCCCAGTGATTTCTTACACCGGGGAAACCTCTGTGCGTCCTACGTGTACTATCAGCAGCCTACAGGTGAAGCTATCCAGATAATGAGGGTGATACGAACCAGGAAGGACAGCGCGGTTACAAGCCGGGAATGACAAAGCAGTTCATCACAATTCAGTTTAATTCACCCGGACGTTTGTCTCCTTCACTGCTCTCAAATTCAATTTGGCAGAACCTATTAATAATAGCTGATCCAGATTTCTATCGCATCCTGTGTCATCCAAGCGGCTTGTGAGTAATCAGTTATGGAAATTAAGCAAGATGGCTGAGCTGCTTGACAATAATGACTCAACTGGTTTCAGTGCCAGAGCTGGAAAACATTTGCTGTGTAAAAGTGTCCTTGAGCAACACCTTGGCCCCCCCCTTGAAACCATCCACAAGGACTCCCACACTTTGATGCATGTTTCCATTAATCCGCAGCGGATCAGGGCTGTTCCGTTGTGAAACTGGGAGGAGGTTGAGGACTTTTTAGGCCTCATACTAATACAAACTTCAGCAGCAGAGTTTGCTTGAGGATATTACTGTGTTTAGGTTACTGTTGATCGGTTTATATCAATTGATCATCAAGCAAAATTGCATATCGGTTGTAATTGTATTCAAAAAAGGACAGGAAGCACTCAGGTTTATTAACCCTCAGAATGCCAAGCAGTTTCTCAGAGTTTTTCTTTTTTTACTTCTGTCACATTTTGGCTCACTATGAGCTCATTTTTCACTGCAGTATAAAGTCCATGGAAACAGCACAACCATGGCTGGAAGTAGAACTCAAAACTTTATTTTGGCAGTCTGACAAATTTACAATGCCATAAATCTTATATATATAATAATAATAATAAACTTTATTTACAGAGCACTTTTCAAAACAAATGTTACAAAGTGCTTTCCAATTAAAATAAAATTAAAACTGAAATAAAATAAAGCACATAGAATAAGATAGAAACAAGATAGCAATAATAAAGCACACAAATAGATCATTTAAGAGGGCCCATGTTTGTTGTATACACCAGCTTGCTGGATAAAACCAGTCACAAGAACAAGAGGCTATAACACATAAAACTTAAGTAAAATCAGGAAAAGCTTGTCGATAAAAATGTGTTTTAAGAACTGACTCAAATCTTATGTACATGTACAACATTTTTCCAAGTGTCTATAGGAGTTACCAGTGGTGATTCTCCATATCATAAATGTTGTACTACTTTCATTTTGAACTTGTTTGCATACATGTCTCATATTTGCACTGCCTGCAGTTCAGTTCAGCTGAAAATTCACAGAATCTTTTTGAGTCTCTTATGGCATTACAACAAAACGCAAAGAATTTTTTGTTATGTACAGAATCTGCTTTCACCAGAAAATATATATATATATTTAAAATAACATTTAAATAAGATGAAGTGATTTTAATGAAATGTCACAATTTTAAGCTTTGATTCGGTTTATTTTTTTTGACAGAACCAATGGTCAAACATACATCAGAAAGCCTAAAATCTACAGATCCTTTCTGTTTTTATAGTTTCTGACTCTGACAAACGGTGTAGCTTTGGTGATTTTATTTTTATTTTTTTAAAGATACCTATCAAAACAGCTGGTGGGTTTTGGGGTTCAGAGATTTTAACAACGTTGGCCTCACACATCATCGAGGGCTGTCCTATTCCTCATAAGGCACCCCTCTACTGATAATGCAGATGATCTTAATTGGAATCTGTTAGTGATCACTGTTGAGGGTTTAAAGTGGACACTGGGATCAAATCAATGATCTGTAGTTAGCCATACGCTTGACTTATTGGGTCAAGCAGAAAAGACTATATAAGGAACTCTGTAAAGGACGGTGACGTTAAAATAGCAGCGTTTGCAAAGATAATGAGTAACTGTGTGGTGACGATAGAGATGTAACACGGCACAAAGAACACATTGAAATTGGAGACATTTTAAACTAAAACATCTATTTCTAGGTTAACAATCCGGGAATAATCACAGTAATCAAAAGTATCCCAAAAACCACATTGAACATTTCCTGCTTCCAGACTTCTCCTCCTCTTTCTTCTTCTCCTCCTTTAACCCCGACT
Source organism: Stegastes partitus (assembly GCF_000690725.1). NCBI lineage: Eukaryota > Metazoa > Chordata > Actinopteri > Pomacentridae > Stegastes > Stegastes partitus. The sequence continues at coordinate 285,082 of NW_007577925.1, forward strand.
CCATCCCACACACATACATATGATTTTTTTTTTCTCCCTCTCTGACAAGCAGTAAAGCCTGTATTTGTTCAGCCTTATCTAGCCCCTCACCCCTCTCCGCGCCATCATTCCTCTTATCGGGATATTCGCGTAGCATTGGAGTTTATTTTTGTTCTCCTCTGGAACATCTTGTCCTGCCCGACGACCATCGACTTGGACGTCCCGGGTGTCTAACTGAGGGCTCCCATTAGGGGCATTAATGCTGGTGGTTGGCAGACGAGTGGTCGGTGCCAATTAGACTTTAACTTAGTGTGGGTGCAGATCTCAGCAGAGATGAAGGCGCGACGAGGGCAGAAGGGACAGATAGGATCAAGACGTGCAGTGTCAGGCTGTGACTGAGTGTTGTGTGTCTGTTTGTGTGCGTTCGCTGACGGGAGGAGACTGGAACAACGTATATGAAACCAGTTTGACGTGTGGTGAATTCAGATCTCTCTTTACTGCCTCAGGTGGGTTTGGAATAAAATCTATAACCCTCCACCTAAATGATACGCCTGTTTTGTATAAGCTTTCATATAGACATTGTGTATGTTGGTGTGTGTGATGTGTTTATGCTTCAGGCTAGGGCTGGTGTGGCATTTTACATGTTAGTTGGGGTTAATGACAGTTGTTGAGACTGTTAACGGTGTACATGCACACCCAAAATAAGCACAATCATTCTGGAAAAAAGCTTATTTGGCAACATTTATTAAAATGTGTGTAGTTGTTTTCTCAATATTCAGGATTTAGAAACAATGAATACTGTCATGAAACTAAAATCTGCTTATAAATATTGCAAAGTATTTGGATTATTTCAATGCTCACTGTTCATATTTTCAGTTTGGGTTAGTCGGAATAAAATATAACCTCAGTGTCAAACTTTATGTTCACGACAGCTGTAAGAGTGTATATTTCCCCGTCGAACGAACGAACAGAACAGGTTCTTGTCGGCGCTGAAGGGCATGTATCCCCACAAGGCAAGAGCGTCAGCCGTTATCGGTTTGGTAGAGATCAGCAACAGCGGGTAATATGTGAAGTTGACAGTGACAACATTGTGCTAAAAGCAAACTCCTGTCTGTTTTTTTTTTTTTCTCCCTGTCACAACTTGTAACGAGGTTGCAGAGTCAGCAAGTAGAAGTCCTGCGGGATATCCTGCATGTTTGTTTTTTGTCATTTCAACTTAAAAAAAAGTTCTTTTGTGAGCATGCAAATTTATGTTTGCTTTGGTTGTTTCTCATCAGAATGCATTGTGTCTTTGAGGGACTAATCCTCATGCTGAAAGCAAAGACAAAGAACTCTGCACATCCTTGCTTTTTGGCAGTCTTGTTCTTTGCCTTTGTTGGCACATATTTACTAAGTTCCTACCTCCTTCTGGTGGTCAGTTAAAACTATTATTTGTCATGTTGCCTGCATTAACAAGTGTGTATCTTAGGCAAGGCAACAGGAAACTATTACTGGAAAACACTGACATATAGTAATGTTAGAGGTCAAAGATTCCACAGAGTGTCTCATCTAATCAATGATGTTTTTACAAATATAATGTATTAACTGACAGTGTGAAAACAGTGCCTTTACTCAGAGCTTTAGCTCGCCTGCAAATTTACCGCTTTGCTTCACTCTCTGCGCCCTCATAGCTCGTCATGCTCCCTGCTCATCACCAAATGGCAAACTGACAAAGATGGCAATTAGCCAACATACATACATGCAGCTAAACCGCCTGATGTTTCCCTCAGGAGTTGGTGCAGACATACACAGAGCCAAAAGTAACTGAATATTGGACTTAGATTTGCCAAGTGGCCAGAAACAGGACACCTAATGAGTATCTTGTGTCAAATTAAGACAGTTTGATAAGTTTAAAGCTGGATAAGTTCCCACAATGCTGATTAAGCCCATCAGTGCCGGTGTAGCAGAGACCAAGAAGAAGCTCAACATTCAGAGCAAAGTGTCTAATCTAAAAATAGAAGGTGATCGACATTTGCCCCACATATGCGTAGGAAGTGTTTGTGTAATTGTCCTCACTGTCACTTATTTTCCGACAGTGGCCTCACACTTTCATTGCACTTTTTACTGAACTGCTGCTACAACACTAAATGCAGAGTTAAAATGACAAATATTTACCCCAGTTAATGAAACTACACAGTTTTCCTCCTACAGTCTAAATAGCTCCACCATTGACTGAACAGGTGACTCAGTGCCGGCAGTTGATCTCAGCTGACATTCTCTAATGGCTTCAAATGCAACGACGATTCTAATGATCATCACGCACACACACACGCACACACATATTTATTTTCCTTTGTCCATGTCCAGTATGTTCATGACGCAGGGAGTCTGCTTGGCAGTTGGAGCCAGGAGGAGAAGGTCCAGAGGTTAATGAGCTCTGACTGCGAGCGTCGGCCGGTAATGAGAGCTGACAATGGCAGCTGAGCAGGGTCACACACAACACAAGCACCCTCGCTTGGCTGTGAATGAAGAGGGAAACCCTCCTACACAACGTGTACTGTCACTTTTATTTCACTTTTATCGCTGTTTTACAAACAACGCGAGGGCAGGCGTGTTTGTCTTCGAAATCAGGGCGAGCAGTCTTTGATTTCCTGAGGGTTACGACTCTCACGGTGTAGTACCAGAACCTAAATGATAGCGTCAGGCAAGTTAAATCGATACCGCAGCAGGGCAGAACCTGTTAGTCATGAATGATAGTATCACAGAGCAGAGTTGAAGTAATGCACCAACTCCAGTGTTGTAACTTTTGCGTCCCGTGCACATAATATAAGTCAAGACAATGACAGTATCTTCTTTTCTGTCAGCCTGGAGAGATATTGGAGAAGTTATTACTCTATATGCTGCCATCGCTATCACCACCTCGATCTCTTTGTCTGCCAGCAAAAACTGATGGCAGCCAGTCAGTGCATCAGCCGAGGACTTTTGTGTTTCGCTGTGCTGAGAAGACAGAGCTTGTTCCGTCCACAGGAGACGGTTTGGAAACTATTCAATCCGGTCTGAAACATGATCACGCTCCTGTGGGTCGGACTTATATGTCACACTGACATTAGACTTCTTTTAGCTTACAGTACATCCACAGTCACATGGTCTCGTAGTGGCCCCGGTCTGGAATGTGCATCGACTGAAGAGGTTTTACGCAGGTCGCGGTTCCCTCGAACTCCCCAGAGAAAGCGGCGCTCTCCTGCTTCACAGCCTCCAACACTCAGCAGGGGAAATACCAGCGTGAGACCATTGTTTGAAAATGGATACTGTATCTGCAGATCATTTCTTAGCTGGGAACAGCAGCTGAACTCTGACATATTTCTCTGCTCTACTGCTCAGCTCACCAAGTGCATTATGGATTGTTGGGTTAACTATTCAAATACCTGTAAGACGGTTTACCGCAGAGCACTGGGGAAGCAAAAAGCAGAGAGATGACGACAGGAGGTTTTTTGTATCTTCTCTGTGCTCGCTGGACTGTAGGCAGGCATGCTGTGTCTGCTTTACAAATAAACCATGATGCGATCGACTTCAAAAGGACAGTTACAGAAAAAAATGTGATCAAAAGAATGAATACCTTGAATCACTGCCATCTACAAGGTACATTTTTCCGATGATGCTTTATTATGTGATTTATGTGAACTAATGACATCACTCTTCTGTTTTAGGCGATGGTTGCTTGTTACCCAGGTAACGGCGCAGGCTACGTCCGCCATGTTGACAATCCCAACGGCGACGGACGCTGCATCACATGTATCTACTATCTTAACAAGAACTGGGACATCGAGGTACATTTATCATCAGTGGCAGTTTAATTTAGATCATGACTTTTTAAAAATTACATTATCACAACAAAAACTGTGTTTATTAGATGTAAAAACTGTTTGTAGACCTAAATGTGCATCTGCTATTTTAACGTGAACTGCATGGCCTTTCAGGGTTGCTGATGGATAAACTTCATTATAAAGGCAGTTTAATTATTTTAACCCTATTCAGGACTTCCATGTTGCCGCACGTAAAAGGTCTTTTGGACCCCAAGAAAGAATATGTGTGAATATTTGTTGGTATTCTTTATAGACTTTTATACTAATTAATTTTCTAATAAGTTGACATATTTTTGGTTCCAAATGCATCACAAATGTCCCTCTTTTTATATTAAAAAAAACCTTAAAAAATAAAAAACAATACCTGTCACCTGGGGTCCAGAAGACCCCAAAAGTCCTGAATAGGGTTAAGTAGCTAAAATGCTTCGTGGAACAATGAAAAAAAAGATCTATTTACAACCTAACTATCGTTGCAAAATTTTACAATGTCATAAATTGTACAGTGCAGCTGCAGTATGTCTGTTGAAAACAGGCGCCGTTGTTCAGTGTTTTTTGTCCACATGTCTTCGTAGACACAAGGAGGGTTGCTGCAGATCTACCCGGAAGGCAAAAATGTGGTAGCCAACATCGAACCTCTGTTTGACCGGCTGCTCATCTTCTGGTCTGACCGCAGGAACCCACATGAAGTGAAACCAGCCTACGCCACTCGGTTAGTAATTCTGTTACTGCCTGTATGTGTCCACTGCACGAACACACATATAAAGCTGGAAAGAGATAGTGCCCAGTTGTGTACGTCTACCATGTTTTACTTTGTTCTATGCTATAAATATACAGAAAAATAACAAAAAAGCCACATTGGTATAATTAATAAATTTATGAACGGAAACGCTGTTTGTCCAGCAAACAAAAGTAGATTTACCATAAAAAGACAAGAAGCAAGTCCAGCAGCTTTAAAAAAGATGAAAGAGTTTCATCAGACACACTTGCCTCCCCTTCTGCTTTCCTATTCAACCCTCAAACTCAACAACTTCTTGTAAATTCTCCATGTAGGAGTGATGGAAATCAAATCAAAGATGATTGTATAGAGGAACAACGTCTGTAGAAGTTTCCTTGATGCTCACATGAGATCAACTCTGTGCGTAGACAGACGATGATGCCGCCGTACTTTTATTTTACATCATCACATCAAAAAGTCGCGTCCATTGACGACATGTGACTGGCGACCTTTTTGCTCCCGCACCTCCTCTCCTCTAATCTGCTCTCCTGCTCTCCATCTGACTGCTGGGGGGCGAGGTGGGGCCGGAGGCAGGAAGTATGTGTTTCCTGAGGAGGTCGGTGGGAGGGAGGGGGGAGGAAGGTTCGATTGCAGGACTCGTGCTGGAGAGGCACAGACATGAGAGACAGGAATAAACAACGCAGCCCCACAGGAGAGATGAGAAACTGTAGAAATTAACCCTCTGCTGCCTTGCTCACCCTGGACAGCCTCTTATTACCCTAAAATACGTACGATGAGATGTTGCAGTCTGCTGCATCTGTGCGGTTTTGAAATCTTTTTTTTTTTTTTTGGCCTTTGATGTGATTTTTAAAGGATTTTGGCGATTAACACGACATCTATCCATTTAGAAATTCCAACAGATAAATGTATTTTGATATGTAAAACTTAAATGCTAACATAGAATTTATTATAAACTCTACTCAGGCACAAGTCTACTGAAAATGTCTTGATCTTGGGCTCATGAACAGGGATTTCTACAGAGGCCTGGAAGGGACATGGAGAAAGAAAAATAACAGGGAGAGGACAAAAAAAAAATAAACATATCTTTTGCAAGATCTCGCAAAACTTGCTTGGGATCTTGCAATAACTTTTGCGAGATCTCGTGAAACTATAGGTATATATACTTCTGGGTCTTTTTGGCAGTATGGAGAAACGACAATGGAGGACACCCATCCGTCCTTCATTGTCGTTTCTCTATACTGCCAAAAAGATGCAGAAGAATCTTTTTTTTTTTTCTTTCTCCATGTCCCTTTTGGGGCTCCATAGATTTCATTACACAGCAGCAACATTTAAATGTATATTTTTTCTTATCAGGGGCATTTTGGGGACCTGTATATTGTAATTCACAGCCAGTCTATGGAACTTGAGAGAGTAATTTTCAATTCCAGTTCACTTTTCAACTGAAAAATCTGTTAGCTTTTAGTCTCAAATCAATCTTTTGTGTCTTGCAGCTATGCCATCACAGTCTGGTACTTTGATGCCAAAGAGAGAGCAGAGGCTAAAGAGAAATACAGATTGGGTGAGTCTCCCCGTCCTCACTTTCTCTTCCTTTCCCTGCTTGTTTATGAGCTGCATCACTTCTGGTTATATTTAGTGTAATTTAAGATGACATGTGACTAATATGCTCTTTTTCTGTTGCTTGTGTCCATAGCAACGGGACAGAAAGGTGTTCAAGTGCCTGTCACTCAAAACAGCAGGACTTAAATCTCATCTAATGGCTGGAGAGCACTCTCGAAGTATTATGTGCCTTCCTGAACTGCTAACGGACGTTGCGATCACAAAGGGAGACACTGTTAAACTGTCAGCCGTCGCTGCAGCTCCACGCCGCTCTCCTGAGTGTCAGCTGTCAGATTCACATCGCAGGCCGTGATGTAATATTTTCCTGTCGCCAGATTGGGCTGCTGATCAAGGACGTGGCAGAAATACAGAGCACAGTGGACTGGCAAAGGTGAGATGAGAATTGCGAGTGGTGACAAAGGAAGAAAACAGCTTCGGCGTCTCACGGAATCACCCATGAAGATAACTGAAAAGAAAACAGACTTCTAAATGTGATTTTCTTGCAGTTTTTTCCTGCTCGGTTATCAGTGATGTTGTTATGTGTTGAGAAATTTGTCTGGGCTCTGGTGTAACTTTTAATTCAAACACGAGGAGCGTGAGTGATGAAAAAGTGGGCAGACGTTGTGGAAAAAGGGGCACACGCAGTAGAAATCAGTGCCCCTGAAATTCCTCAATTCCCTCTTGTCTGCGACGTGGCCCCCTTGTCTCATGATGTGGGCAGGTGTGTACGTGTGGTCAGTGTAAAGACATGACATAAAAAAAGGCATCATGTGATTGTTGGCCGCGGTACAGCGGAAAGTTTCCCCGCAGCACACGTTCAATCAGTCTCGGCTGAAGCGCTAAACGTAACAGCGATCTGCTCACGAGTTATAATCGGTGCATGAGGACAACTCAACACTGTAGTTTCACTCTGTATAGCACATAAATCAAGGATTTCAGGACTTTATTTGGCTTAAAAAAAAAAAAAAAATCCAGCATGATTGGTTCGTTATTTTTTTCTTTTAGTAGTTGCAACGTGTGTGACAGATTTTCAGAGCTGATCCTAGAGTCACACAGAGCTTTTCTATTGATGTGCAGTGCTCTCTGTACGGCTGAAATACACGGCTCACACTTGAGACAAGAGATAAGCAGGGGTCACAAACAGTGTTAGAAGAAACAGTGTGGTTTGTGTGTTGGTGTGTGTGTGTGTTTATTTGTGTGTGTGCTCATATGCCTGTGTGCAGATCCAGCTTGACTCTTATCTGTTCTTAACAGTGTGGATGCCGTTGAACAAACTTGCCCAAAAGAGACTCACACATACGAAAAGGAGATAACAGCTAATTTAAAGAAAGAAAAAGAAAAACGCAAGAAAAATGACAAAATTATACTAAACGATAACCTCAGTCAGACTGTACACTTAAAACCATCTAAAGGATAAAGCACAGAGTTAAGCATTGGCTGTGACGTGAACTTCTGCGTGAAACTGTCGCCTGCTCACGCGTGGGATCGAGTGTTTGTGCGCAAACGTGTACTTGCACATGTATGTGACGAATTCCACTGTCTTGAAGAGGATCGCGGGTATTGTCTCAGTGTATGTTAGGTTGGTTAAGAAGAAGGTTATTTTAAAAAGCACTTTATTTTTTTTAAATGCCATGCGTGAATGATAGAGAGAGAAGAAAAAAAAAACAACAACCTATAACTAAAAATGTAGATTAATGCCTTTTTATGCTGTGGATAATATGATCATTCAAATGCAATAGAAACTAAAACAATGAGAACAAATGGAAATTGTTTGCCTATTTTTTTTTTTTTTTTTTTAAGTATTTAATTAAAAAAATGTCTGTTTTTGTACACAACAAAATTGTAATTGATTTACTGGAAAGAATCTTAACTGAGTTGCAGTTTAGTTTTTTTTGTGTGAGATGAGACCAAGAGAGCAGAACCAGACACATTTTTAAAGAAAGTTCCAACCAGTTTTAGTCTCCCTCTATGTGGGGGGTGAAAATACAACACAGTAAACAAATTTTAATGTGTGACACGCAGAATTTTGTCTGCTTATTTGGATATGATTGAAATTTGCAATAAAATGAAAGAGTTTGCAATTAGAAAACAAATCGGTGAACTATGTCAGTTTCAATCATTTTCTTGTCTGTAACTAAAGCTGACAAAGAAATTAAGTTTTTGATTGTAGTTTTTAAAATTATAAAGGTTTTTTTAAATGAATAAATCCTGTATGTTGAATTTGGTATACCAGGAAAGTCAACCTGAGCACATGGAGTGCAGTGAATAAGAGTGATCATATTTATTGATAACTTATTAATAAACCTACAGGAAGTGTTCTGGGAAACCGTCCAGGACATTAAGTGGGAGAAATGCTAAACATCATGATAACCAAACACTGGTATACAAGATGCTCTCTTTATGGCTTGAAATGACAAACATGAATAAAGATGATGTGTTCTTCAATTATCTTCCCTTTGTTTTTTATGCTTTTACAAACATGCAGTAGGAGTCTGCATTGTCTCGAAATACTGATGCAAGTTTGTGTAGTCTCGAGACACGAGTATATCAGAATGTGACTTCTATATCAGGAAACAGATAAAACTGTATCTTGCCCTCATGACGCATAATGTAAATGGCCACTAAGAGCTTGCCAAGAACACAGCCCACAGGCCCTCCATTACAGATTAAATCATTAAAGTCAAATCATCAAACTGGGTGCGCCTGACTCCACAGCGGTCTGTAAAAGCTTACTAAAACTGCTGTGGCTTTGCCTTCTATTAATCAATGCTGATTTAGTTTGATTTGACCCACAGCATCAGAAGGATTGAGATCTATGAAAATAAAGCCCAACAAAACTCATCGCGCCCCTTTGTCATGCTTTTGATTCCTTCCGTTTGGCGAGTGCAGATCATTTGGAGCAAACCTGCCATATTTATTGAGGGTTAAGTGGTGGCACATTTTTCATATCCACAGGATTGAGGTGGATTCAAGGTCAGACTGAGATGATAAATCGACAAACAAGGAAGCAGCAGGATCCAACATTTAGCAATGCCTCTGCCCTGGAGAACGATCACTCACGAGATCTTCAACACATAAAATAAAAATAAACAACATAATAGAAAGATCTTTTAAAAATGTTTTCATACATGGTTGATGGCCGAATTATACAATATTATCTGAAATGAGTCAGTTTTAAGTGTATTAATAACACCAAATGGATATCACAGGTATATTTGTAGGCCAGGTATTTATCTACATATACCTTTACTACTTGCAGTGAGTTCAAACAGCACCATATAAATAAAATATAGAAGCTTCATTGACAAATTTGAGGTCACTAGTAGGAAGAAGCGATTTAAAACACGAAGAAAAAAAAAGCTATTTTAGCTAACATGCTAACGTGCTAGCTAACAGTTCCCAACACATCCAGCAGACATGGAGCAACATACTGCCCCACTGGACCGGTGTTTCTGGTCAATTTACTGAGTAAGTCCAACATTAACTGTCTAATTATCTCTACTTTAGTCTCCACCAGCAAACTATACCGGTTTTCATCTGCTGCAATTGTTTTCTTTACCAGCTAGCTTGTCTAACCAAGTTTGATAGCTGACTGACTGCTGTAAACATATGAATAGAAAATGGTCGTATTTGCTCGTATTTGTTTACATTTTCGGTAATTTGGTATGCCGAATTAACGAATAACAATTTCTCTTTGCTATGTACTCTGGCGTGTCCTGACCACTGTCGATAATTTACTTTGATATTGGAGAAACCTTAAAAACTTGAAGATTCTCAGGGAAGTTCTGAAGCTTTCCCACGGCTGCCCTAAATCAAAATACAAAAAGTCGCTGTATGCTGCGAACTGAGCCTCGTTTTTAACCTATATTGGTTTTTCTTTTTTAAAAATAAAGTAAGCCGAATTCACTATTATCAATTTCTTTCTGCTCCATACCTTTGCATGTCCTGGCAAATTTCAGTGAATTATTTTGATAATAAGGAAATGCTAAAAACCCGAGGATTCCCAGGCAAGTTCTGAAGCATTCCCACTCCTATCCTTGTACAGGCATACATTGAGTTCCTCTGTGCTGCAAATTGAGCCTCGTTTTAGCCCCCTTTTATTCCCCTTTTTTGCTGTGCACTCTTACATGTCCTGACAACTATCAATGAATTACTTTGGTACAAAAGGAATCCTAAAAACCTGAAAATTCTCAGGCAAGTTCTTAAGAATTCCCATTCAAGCGAACATTGAAATACATTGTGTGGTGTAAACTAGCCACATTTTTAGCTTTTATTTATATTATATATACAAAAAAATAAGTATGTCAAAATCCAGATCAGATCCTGATTAAGAGGTATTTTGTCACAATTACTAGATAATTTCCAATATACTTAAAGGGCAGGAATTCAGAACTTCGAATCCTTTGTCGTTGTTGTTGTTGTTGTTGTTGTTGTTGTTGTTGTTGTTGTTGTTGTTTTTTCTTCAGTATCAGCCTTATTCAGTGGTAGATGCAACCACAATGCATGGTGCACAGCAGGTGATGGGTAATTTGCCATACAAAATGTACCAAAAACACTTTAGCTGTATGATTATTCAAACTCCCGTCCTTCATTTTGAATCAGACAGCGTCATAGCCCAGGGCCTCTCAAGTATAGATGACTGAAAGATAACCTTCTCAGCCTTTTTCCTTTTCTTGTAATTATGAGATAGCAAGTCATAATGGTGAGATAAGGTTTGTATTCTTTTCTGAATGCTTCAGCACTAACAATCTCAGAGTTGCAAGATTACTTGTTGAAATGACTCACACAGACTAGGCGAAGGTAATCATTAATAGTTTTGATAAGTGATAAACTGTTTGAGTCACATGAGAATTTGTTGCTTTTCTCTTTTGCACATCATTTTAAATATTCTTTTAATCTTTGAACGTTGGAATGAAAGCAGTCAACTGTAAGTCATTATTTGATTAATCAAAACGTTATCAGTTGGTTATTATAAAGTGGGTTTTTTAGGTCTAACACTCATAGCCACTTATTTTAATGTTAATATAAAATAAATTGAAGATTTAAGGACAGTCAGACCATAGTGAATAAGATCAAAGCCAGTTCAGAGTGTTGTATACAGACACACAACAAATGCGGGGGACACACGCAATGGCAAGATTTAACATGTGTGTCGCCCTGACCCCTCTCAGTTATCACCCCCGTGACTGTGCAGCCATGTCACCACAACACACTCACTGCCAGCGTTAATGACTCCTCCAAACAGGCTGTACCTGGCACAGATGGTGCTCATGAGGGTATTTACACAAATGCTGCACACAAGAACATTCTCAGTGCAGTAAAATCTCATAGACTAATAACGTGGTGACACTTTCTTCCTTAAGTCTACATACTCAGAATGCAAACAGGAAGATCAGACAAATAAGATAATGCACTTTGTAAGTCCGTCTGCTGTCTTAGAGCACGTCGGAGCAGCTCAGTCCTTCACTTTGCACAATCATAGACTCTGAACTACACAAGACACTCTGTCCAAGTGTCCTCCACATCACCACCCTCAAACATAATGACAGTCGTTTAGAAGATGCACCAAATCTGAAGGATCTCCACGACCAGGCCAAAGCCAGATTGAGTTTCTAGAAACCTAATCTAAGGGGAGTATAAATGTAACCTGTAAACAAACGTACTCCTGTTTAATGCTAGTTGCTCCACAATGTGTAAGTTTGAAATTTGAATCACATCTAGAGGTTTTTGGTTGTAATATGTTGTCTGTCTTTTTTCTGTTTTATTCTACTGAAGCGGACAAAGCAAAAATCAAAAAGAGAAACAAAAGGTCAAAGTTGTGCAACACAAGAGAGGAACACAGGCAAAATGTGTATACATACAAATGATGTACATGTCTTTAAGAATTATGCCCACATTGTTCTTAAATTTGAAATAAACAAAGCGAGTCAGACTTTTAAATGATAACAACTGTGAGAACTAAAATTCAAATCAGGAACTGCTATCTGCAATAATAAGTAAACAAGAACAGTCACAGCTATGCACATATTTTTTTCTCTGCCTAAAATAGGTACAGAGGTTTGATAGCCGGCTCTAATCACGTCTGCTTATCTGCCATTTTCTGCAATCACAATGTACCAAATCAGCTGTGGGGGGGAACAAAAAATTCAACACCTACTATTGACTAATGTGCTGCTGAATAAACATCCTCGTGATCATATCCCTGACTTCTTAGAATATGAGAGCCTTTCTGCTTTGTCCGTTTATATAAACAGCGTGGTCAGTGCTCGGACTAATAACAATGGAGATGGAAGATGAGGAGATTTTGCTCAGATTTTGCTGCCGAGGCCGAAGCAGCGATTAATCTTTCCAGTAGTGGTGTATCTCATGTATTGGCTACATATTTAAACTATTCAGGCTGCTTCTTGGGAACATTAACCTTATAAACCTTTTTGTTTGTTTTAAAGATAAACAGAACACATAGACTGTTGTTAAATTCACCTTCATCCAAGAGCGATTTAGACAGTCTCATGGCTGAGTCCTGGTTGTTGCTGTCATCTCCTGCCACCTTGTGGTTTATTTCTCTCATAACAACATACATCTGATTTTTCTTGTAGTGTTTTGTGCATCCACAAGAGGTCAGAACTGAACATATAAAGTCTCCATGAGTGAACAGCTGCTCTTTGTAAATGGGACTCTGAGGAGTTGGCTTAATGTAAACTCTACTGGCAGTTTCTTCCTCTCTTTTCCACTTTTTTGGTGGAATAGTACAGATTGTAATGGAACATGCACAAAAATACCCTGTACTTTACTTGCTAGATGCATCAAAACATGTTTGTTCATGTAGTCAAGACACAGTTTGCACTTGCTTGACATTTAGTCACTCTAACTTGTATGTTATTCCAACATAACAACAAGCACGATGTCATATGAAGGTAAAAGTTTTTCATTATTGGGTCGTCACCTGGAGTCTTTGTGCTCTAGTTGCAATGATGCAATGCTTCCAAACTATTACTCCTCCTATAAATAGTTATATAGCCGTGCAATTCTTTGTCCGGGTGTGTAAATAGTGACTGTTGTTTCCGTGTATGTGCCGTTAGTCTCTTTTCGTCCTCAGCTTTGACCTCTGATGCAGGTTTTGCATAACAGCAGTATTATGACACACTGTTTTTCTTTTTCTCTTCTAAGTTTCAGAATGTCTCCTTTGGAAGCATCACTGTTTTTTAAACCCTGCATGCACTTCCAGTACTCTCTCAGACTGTTTTCCTTAGTTTTGGTAAGTTTCGGTATGTCGTGTTTAGCTGTCCCTGCCCATGTTTTTCATTAGCCATAGCCGTAGCTTTTTCCAGGACTCTTGGAAATAATTTGTGACAGTGTGAATATCTGCCATCTTCTTCGGTGTCAGTGTGGATTATTGTTTTGTGACTGGCAGACAAAAACACAACCTAAACACAAGCGCTAAGTTACGTTCAATGTTAAAACATGTTGGTGATCAAGTTTTGTCCAACAAATTTAAATACGTTTGTGGATTTAAATGTAGTTTCTTTTAAATATAACTTTAAAATTTGACTTTAAAAAAACCCTTACAAGTAACAAAAACTTTTTTTTTTATCTGGTTTGCTTGTTATGGCTTATTAAGAGGATTTAAACACGTTTTTATTCATGTCACACAACAGTAAATGAGCCCAGATATGCAAATCAGTGCTTCCTATAACTATGAATGTTGTCATATCAATGTTAGAAAAGTTTAAACAATTGCTGAGTGTTTTTTTTTCTCTTTGATTTCTATTTGGATCAATGAACCAACATTTGATTTAGTGAAATATTCTTGTCAAAGTGAACCAATTTTCACTCACACTTCAGTCTTTTAGTGTAACTTTCTAACTCTTCAGGAGTTTTTTGTTTGTTTGTTTGTTTGTTTGTTTTTTAAGCAAGCACATTACTTCTCTTGAAACCAAACATCTGAGTGCATGCTACAGTAGAATAACTGACACTACTCAGTGGCAATGATTCAAGCCAGCTGAGTGGACATCAGATTTCTTTTAGTAGTGAGTAAACAGTTAAAATTCCTGCAGAACACTAATGTTCATTGAAGACCATTTGTCTGTGACAGAGCTGTCAGTGAGGACATAAACAGGAAGGTGGCAATTTCCCTGCCATGCACAGTGGGTAGACAGTTAAGTCCTAATTGTGCTTTTTCTGTGCACAGTTTATTGCCTACTTGTATTCTTGTGCTTAGACTTCCTTTTATGTGTCAGTAGTAAATTATATCCATGTGAGTTTTTTACGAGGTATTTGCAAAATGAGTTGAGAGCAGACATACAGACAAGTGAAGACATGGTGTGAAGAAAGGTGGTGATCCACTTGAGAGATGGAGCAGTATTAGCAACATATATACAGTAGCTTTC
>NW_007577925.1:300004-412659 GCF_000690725.1 Stegastes partitus
TTTTTTTTCCTGCTCTTACGCCAATATATATAGATATTTTTTTAGGTTTTAGTGTGTGATTGATTTTCAATGATCAGTGGGCATTCTTGTCTTTATTGAGGATGTGTGGTATATGAAAACTTCAAAGCAAAGACAGCAGGTGTACTGTTTTGCACGTGTGTGCATGTGCGGATATCAAGTGGACACTGATTTATGTCTTGTGCAGAAAATGAATAGCTTTGCTTTCCCCTCCTTCCTCTGACGCTGGAATGCAAGCACAGGGGGAAAACAACAAATGTAAAACTTTGTTGACGTGCAACGTAAAGTGAGGGATAAATGCTGCTAGAAGAGAGCATCAGTATTTTGTTATTTTGCACTGTACAACAAAACCTATATGTAATTTCTAAATATTATTAATTGTTAAACAAAGGACAGCAGTGGGGTGGGTAATACTGCGACCATCCATCCATCCATTATCTATACACCGCTTAATCCTCACTAGGGTCGCGGGGGGCTGGAGTGTATCCCAGCTAACTTAGGGTGAAGGCAGGGACACCCTGGCCAGGTCACCAGTCTATCACAGGGCTACACTTAGAGACAGACATCCAAGCACACTCACATTGACACCTACGGACAATTTAGAATCACTAATTAACCTCAACATGTTTTTGGAGAACCTGGAGAGAACCCACGGGGAGAACATGAAGATCCCAGGTGTCCTCACCGGGATGCAAACTGGCGAATTTCTAGCTGCGAGGCAATGATGCAAACCACTGAACCACCTTGCAGATGTACTGCGGACAGAGCGGGAAAAACATTGTGAAAAAATTGTGCTACACATGGAGAAGAGCTGATGGCCTAATTTTCAGAGAAATCCCAAATAGCAGTCTACAGAAACTGAATTAAACTTTAGTAATCTTTTCATGGTGGTGCGCTTCTGCACCCTACCTTAAATTAGAATTTAGACAAAACCTGAGGGGGATCAGACATTAAGGCTTTGTCCTCACTCATACTGATATTTTTGTAGACAGATATCTTCCCCTTCCTTTAAAAAATACAAAAAATTAAATAAATCTAAAAACCCATTTTACAAAATATCTCCATACGCACAAGAATGCAAACGTGACTAGAAATACTGTAATAACAAACCGAGCTGCTTTACATTAACAAGGCGCCAAATAACAGAGAAGAAAACATTCTGTCAGTTTGTTGTTTCTGTGGACTTTAAACTGCGGATGCAGACGGAAAGGCTTTTGCATCAAGTGGTGCAGCAATGCCAAGTTATGTAACTGGTAACATATAGTACAGCCTTCATTGTTGTTGTTTCAGGTACATGCTCATAACACGCGGCAACAATGTGCTTGCACAAAGTGAGTTGTGATATTGTTGCTTGACAAACTCTTAATCTGACACAGATACACATAAACCACCGTTTTTCAAGATCTGCACTTGAGAGGACGTTTGGTAAAAGTCTAGGTTGGATTAGTGTAGACAAGGCCTTAAATCTTAACTGTACTTTGAAACATAAGGCTTTCTTGTAAACAAACACATATGATTATCATCAGTGTCATTTAGAAATGCAAACAAGATGATACATGAGCTTCCTTTATCAATAAAGAAACACCATAAAAGTTTGAATGTTGCATTGTTTGCATCCATGATTACTAGCAAGCGATCTACTGCTTTCCTGGATCCTTTACTTTGAGACAAGTTCCGCATATTCTGGATATGTTGTTGTTATCTGTGTTTACTAAGGCTATCGATAGCAGTCACACAAAGCTGGTTATAAACCTGATAAGTAAACCTCGGAAGTGCGATTACATAACAGTAGTGATTGTGGCAGCAGATGGCCAGTCAGTAGCCACGTATGTCTCACAGGAGGAACAAACTGTAACCATAAACCAATATGAGGAATTTGAAAACTATATCACAGTCTAAAAGCAGCACAGTTGCTGCAGCCAATGCCAGGAAGGAAAACTGGTAAAAACAAAACTACTGACTATGTGAAATCATAAGTTATATATTCACTGCCCCACGAGTAGATCTCTGTATATACAGCTGTGCATTCTATTAAATTGATGTGCTGCTTGCATGTGTGAAGACAATTTGAGCCCAGTTCTTTCAGCTGCAACCCTGGTAGTGTTAAAGAGTTTTGGGAACAAGTAAAGAACAAACATAAAAACATCATTCAAGTACGTAAATAGGCTTACTGCAAATCTTATAAGGTCAACAAGTACAGGGCTTTAGTGCTCTAATTAGCCTCTGTTTTGGGATTACAATGCTATACAATGGCCTATAGAAAAGGAAAAATGCATTGTAATGTTTTGCTGTCACTGCGAATAAACAAACAAAAATAAACCCAAGAAAGCCTGGAGGTCCCTCGGCTAAGAATCTGTATCTCTCAGATCAATGCTCATCAAGGAAATCCAAAGGTTTAGACAGACTCCAAGAGAACTAACTGGTCAGTAGGCTGTGTTTTCATACATATTGATGTGGTATTGTGAACATAGACGTGCGGCATTAGATACCATGGCAATACAGGAAGTGAACCATCGTCATAAACCCAGGGTTAAACCTGAAGTTATCTTGCTAACTCCAAATATTGCCTCACAGTACAGAACTCAGGTGCATTTCTCAGCACATTGCCATCGCCTGTTGATCAGTGGGACGATGTGACTCTATTGGTGAAGTATGTCATCCATGTGTAGCCTCATGTGCATGAGACACGCAAAACAAGGAGCCACCGTGGTGTTATTAGAGGTGAAAAACTTCACAAGGTACCTTAAGGTCAACATGTTTGAACGTTACCAACATAATCAATAGGTAATTTGAGTGTGAGACTAGGTAGAAACCTGTTGAAAGCAGTTTAATGAGAGCACCCAGCCAACAGTACCTCCCCATGCCTCCAGCAAAATGGTGTCAGCAGGGTGTTGGTGCTGTCACTTTTCTCTCTCGGGCTCTTTATGTCACAGTGTAGTACGATGTTCTGGGTTATACCTCCAGAAGTAGTTGTAAGTTGTCAGAGCTTACCTTGTGCTGTACTGAATGATCTTTTGTGCACACACACACACACACACACACACACACACACACACACACACACACACACACACACACACACACACACACACACTTTATCATAAAAGCAACCGCTCGCTCAGGAAATTTGATGTCTGGCTTCAACTTCTCTTTGATGATCTTATTGGATGAGTGCGTTCCATAGCCGCTGTGCCTCAGTCCGTCTTTATCTCATCTGACCTGTCTGGTCTCGTCATCGTTCTGCTTTGTCTGTCTTTGTCGACTTGGCGCGTATCTTTAGAGCTGTTTCAAGGTTGCTTATTAAGGCTCATTAAGCAAATTTCAATGTTGTTTTCATCCATGTCATGTAAATAATTTACAATGGGAGACAAACTATATTTCCCCATTATGCTTCTTAAATGTTATCACTGTTGCAAGGAAGAGACCCAGATCTGAAGAATGTCTCATGCACCACTAACAGACCAAAGTTTAGTGAGTTTTTAGAACTTTTAAACATACTAGTAAATTTGTAAGTCACAGCAAGTGGCAGCCTGTTACAGCAGCTCTCGCTCACTGGTGAGCTTCTTTTTCTTTTCCTGTGGGATTAATAAAGGCTTATCTTATCTTATCTTAGCTTATCTTGTCTCGTCTTGTCTTATCGTAGTAGGTTGTTAACAGCTTTCAATGGGTCTGTATGAGCCAGCGAAAGTGGCTGGATCAAGCCAAAGACCAATTTTGAATCAGATTGTAGTTTTGGGGTGCCGTTTTTTTCTCCAGCATTTCAAAGAGTTTTATCTTTGTTGATCTGGGAGGTTTTCGAGATGTATTTGCAGGATAAGGTGGAAGAAGACTGAAAGACTGCTGAGAAGATGGGGTGTGAAGAGAAGGTTACAGTTCACTTGAGGTGTCAGCTTCATTTTGATGGTGGCTCAATATAGCTTTCACACATTATTGGAGAGATTTATCGTGGAGCGCAAAAGAGATAAGAAAGTACAGTTCAGAAATACAGAATGTACCAAATCTACACCAAACAAAGTGAACGTTTTGGCAGTTTCTTCTGGATCTGAAAAACTGCAAAATATTCATGTACCTTATCGATGTAGGTTAAGCCTGTGTCCTCTCGTGTTGTAACATCATGTTTGTCATTCACCATCAATTTGCAGTGTGATGCTATTGGAAAATGATATTCATTAAAGTTCTGATTATTCATTGTACCTTCTTACTTGGTATCATGAGGAAATGATCTTGTTTTTCCAGAGGACATCTCTCAGTTATTCTCCTTTGATCTAAGTTAAGAACATGCCACATGGTTAAGCTGCAAAACCTTTAAACCAAACAAATGTGTTTTTAAAGCACCAGGGGCGTTAGTCATCAGTCATGTGCAATTCATCATTTGACACATTCTCTGACAAGCTGTTCTGGAGCAGTGCTTTCCACCGGAGTAAAACAAACTCGTGTATCGTACTCCTAGCTTTAACGATTGCTTTTCGGGTTAATATATCACATATATCTGCCGCTGAGTTCAACAAATGTGATGGGGATTCAGTGTGGTCAGGTTTCATCTTTTGGTTTTCTATAGCTGTCTTGGCATCTTCCTGTTAGGTTGTTGGTGTTTTTACCCCTGCTCTATGTTGGAGTAAACCCTTTTATCTTGCTATTTTACTTTATATGCATTACACTACATAGTATAGTAGTTAGTAGATGAGGAATGTCATGCGAATCATTGAGAGTCATGATTAAGGTCTTAACTCTGGTTCACCAGGGGACCCCAGAATAAACTAAATTAGATCCACCTCTTCCTACTCCTAATAGTAAGACATTTCCAGTAATAAATGCTAATAAAACTGATGGAGGCTGCTCTGCTGTTGGAGTCAACTCTAGAAGTTTTATTTGTAGCCTACTTATAACTGAATATTATCAGGTGTAGTATCACTACATTCACTCAAGTGTAAGAATACTTCTCTCACCACAAGAATGACATCCAAAGAATGCTGATGTTCAGGTCTAAGCTGCAGGATATAATATGATATAGTTTACCACAAAGACACAGAGACAGACCGTATCCATTTTCAATTTAACAAGCCTAATCAGTAATAGGTCATAATTCATAAGTGGCCTTATTTGCATGTTTATTATACAGTCGTTACGGTTGTCTGGATTGTAGCATTCAATTAATCTAATTAGTGCACAAAGGGAACACTTATGGTTACAAATGTCCTCAAGTATTATTACAGGACAGTCTAACTCACCCTGTTTGTGCTCTGTTGTTCCTCTAAAAATCACATGTTCATGACTTCTACCACTGCTGTCGTCACCAGCCATCTCCCACACTGGACCAGTGAAGGTTGGCGGAGTTTTCCTGGTCTGTGAGGGTATCTGTGAACAACCTGTTCAGTAAAAAGTGTGAGTAGAAGGGCTGGCTCAAGCCTATTGAGTGGAATTTGGCTCCTCTTGTTTATAATTCCCATAGCGACGCACATACCCAACAGCATAATTAAACACTACCCAATTTAAAGCACTTAAATAAGTTATTGAACAAGTTATTGATCTCCTTAGCCTTAAATAAGGTTCCTGAGAATCTCCTTTAATTATTCTGTACATGATCTTTTTTCAGTCTATTCAAACTCTTGTAATTTAAGTTGCTGTCACGTATTGTAACGTAACATAAGAAACAAGACCCTCCTCGACTTTCTTATTAGCCGAAAAACAACCTATGGACTGATTTCCATGTAAAGGTATCGGGACTAGTTTTACGGCAAAAGGATGCAACGTTTATGTTTTAACCCTCCCTGATTACAGTTTCATCAGAAAAGCCTCAGAAGGCCGAAAACACTGTAGTGTTTAAACAGTGTTACAGTAAAGGCTGAGAATTAGGCAGCATGCTTCAGTCCTCTTTTGTAGCTTGGAAATTTGCTGTTCTTACATGAAGTACACTTTTTAATCTATATTTTCCTAGAAGATGCATTGACAACTGTGTTTCTACTCACCCTTAGAGGTTATAAAGAATAATTTATATTACTGACAAATATTTTCCTTTTTTTAAAAAACCTTAATTGGCAGTAATGTGATTTTTGGCAACCTCAGCACTATTGTTCCGCAGATCTCACTTGAAATTCATATTTGCACCCTATATTTATTTTTTCTTTGATGACTCTGTACATTTTCTTCCGCTTATGCAGGACATATCAATTAAAATGTTAATTGATGTTCCAGTAATGTGAAAATGTGTCAATGTGAAACCGAACAGGCCAGTGAATGGGAAAGAGGAAGGGCACGAATATAAAATAATGAGAAATCTGACTTAAATAATCATACACGCAAGGAAAATGATGAAAACAGCATAATTAAGACATGTTGAGAAATAAAGACAGGTCACGAAAAGCCATGTTGCAACACATTTAAACACAGAGATTTCTGAATAGCAGAAGATTCAATTTAAAACTTGCTTTAAAGTCATACCAGCGAAAGTTTAAAAAAGGTCTCAAATGGTTTTCGATAACACTTTCAATACTTTTATCATGACTGATATCACATTTTGACAGCTTACCATTTGCATATACAGTATGTCACAAAAGTCACATTTCTGCAAATATTTTATTCTGTCTTTTCATGGGACAACACTGAAGAAATGACATTTTGCTACAATGTAAAGTAGTCAGTGTACAACTAGTGTAACTGTAAATTTACTGTCCCCTCAAAATAACTCAATACACAGCCAATAATGTCTAAACCACTGGCAACAAACATGAGTACACCCTGAAGTGAAATTGTCCACATTTGGCCCAATTGTGACTTGTTAATGTTACGAAGTCTCAGGTGTGAATGGGGAGCAGGTGTGTTCAGTTTGATGTTATCGCTCTCCCATTCTCTCGTACTGGTCACTGGAAGTTTAACATGGCCCCTCATGGCAAAGAACTCTCTGAGGATCTGAAAAAAAGAATTGTTGCTCTACATAAGGATGGCCGAGGCTATAACAAGATTGCCAACACCCTGAAACTGAGCAGCAGCACAGTGGCCAAGACCATACAGCGGTTTAACAGGACAGGTTCCACTCAAAACAGGCCTCGCCATGGCCGACCAAAGAAGTTGAGTGCACGTGCTCAGCGTCATATCTAGAGGTTGTCTTTGGAAAATAGACGTATGTGTGCTGCCAGCATTGCTGCAGAGGTTGAAAGGGTGGGGGGGTCAGCCTGGCAGGGCTCAGACCATACGCCGCAAAATGCATCAAATTGGTCTGCATGGCTGTCATCCCAGAAGGAAGCCTCTTCTAAAGATGATGCACAAAAAAGCCTGCAAACAGTTTGCTGAAGACAAGCAGACTAAGGACATGGATTACTGGAACCATGTCTTGCAGTCTGAAGAGACCAAGATAAACTTATTTGGTTCATGGTCTGGGGCTGCATGAGTGCTGCCAGCACTGGGGAGCAACAGTTCATAGAGGGAACCATGAATGCCAACATGTACTGTGACATCCTGAAGCAGAGCATGATCCCCTCCCTACGAAAACTGAGCCACAGGGCAGTATTCCAACATGATAACAACCCCAAACACACCTCCAAGACGAGCACTGCCTTGCGAAAGAAGTTGAGAGTGAATGTGATGGACTGACCAAGCATGTCTCCAGACCTAAACCCTATTGAGCATCTGTGGGGCATCCTCAACTGGAAGGTGGAAGAGCACAAGGTCTCTAACATCCACCAGCTCCGTGATGTTGTCATGGAGGAGTGGAAGACGGTTCCAGTGTCAACCTGTGAAGCTCTGGTGAACTTTAAGCCCAAGAGGGTTAAGGCAGTGCTGGAAAATAATGGTGGCCACGCAAAATACTGACACTTAGGGCCCAATTTGGACATTTTCACTTAGGGGAGTACTCACGTTTGCTGCCAGCGGTTTAGACATTAATGGTTGTGTATTGTATTGTCGTGTTGTCCCATGAAAAGATATAATAAAATATTTGCAGAAATGTGAGGGGTGTACTCACTTTTGTGACATACTGATGGTAACCTGTCAAAATGTGATATCAGTCATGATAAAAGTATTGAAAGTGTTATTGAAAACCATTTGGGACACTTTTTAAACTTTTACTGGTATGACTTTAAAGCAAATTTTAAATGGAATCTTCTGCTGTTCAGAAAATCTCTCTGTTTAAATGTGTTGCTACACTTCTGTGATATGGCTTTTCCTGACCTGTCTTTATTTCTCAATGTGTTTTAATTATGCTGTTTTCATCATTTTCCTTGCGTGAATGATTATTTTAGTCAGATTTCTCAGTATTTTATATCCGTGCCCTTCCTCTTTCCCATTCACTGGCCTTTTCGGTTTCACATTGACACATTTGTGATGGCTGATGTAAACCAGATGTGTTTCTTTCTTTCTCTGTCTCCTGACAACCAACCTTTGTGTCAAGGAATACTGCGTCCTCTCTGTAACTGTTTACTCACTGTTGTCCCTCCTGAATAGTGTTTTTGCACTGGAAAAAGGAGCACGATGCCTAAAGGAAAGTGAGTCAGGCAGGTTGCTGCAGTATCACATCACACACCCTCCAATTACAGCTTCTGGCTTTACGACACTAATTTATTTCAATACTTTTGTCTGTTTAGTATCAACTAACTGTTAACTGTTGGATCAGTGACTCTTCCAAGGATTTTTAAGTTAGCTTCATAAAAAAAAAAAACTAAACGTAATTCTTAACATAAACTATTGTAAAGAAATGACACTTTGTTTCTACACACATCTTTTTTTTCTTGCTGCTTTCATCGTACCTTTCCTTCTTAGCCTTGTCTATAGACACCATGATATTATAGTACATGTTATGCAAAAGGTGCTTCATGTCAATGCTATGTAACTTATTAACATGATTTTAAAATCACTGACCAATCATATTTGCAACGAGAGCACTGAACCTAAAACTGGGATGACATGTTCTGCTCTTGTTAGCTGCCTATTTACTGAGGTACACGTGGAACACTGAAATAGTTTAAATCATGGGAGAATAAAGGTATGATTAAACTATTCTTGTAAGGAATTGTAAATCCTTTTTCATGAATTGCATAATGTGTAGATCAAAATTTAAGGTCGCAGCAAGATTCCTTTTTGCAGCTTTATGAGAGGAGTCACCCTAAACCTTGCTCAGAAAGGAAACAGATCCAGATTACTGTCAATGATTCAAACCTCAGTGTTGTCAGGGTGTAACTAAAGGAAACTGTTCGACTGCCGTAATTTAAAATCATTCATGCACACAAGAGAAACTTTGTAGAGATCAGAGCATTGAACACAAATGTGAAGATACATATTCAGGCAGCACGACGATAAAAAGATATGTCCTATTATTGTACACTGTAAGGTAACCAGAGGGGTAGCATATATATTGAAAATTACAACATGTCATTGCATTCACATTGATGGGACACCAAAGGTAGCTGGAGAGAGAGGGAATCACAATGATAAAAATCTGCCCAGGGCAGGATTATAAATTCTAGAACAGTTTTCAAACTTGCTACTAAATTCAAAAGTAACATCAGTAGTGGTATTTTCTATATTAGGTGCCCTACATTTAGTTTTGTATGTGTTTCCATGATAGCGGAAACGTACATAATGGCAACAACTTGACATATTTGAACAGTAATGTTGATAATAATAACCATCTTTGGGATAGGCCCATCACAGTTATTATATAATTGCCTCATTGCAAATATTTCAGCTGACTCACGATCCATCCATCCATCCATCCATCATCTATACACCGCTTAATCCTCACTAGGCTCGCAGGGGGCTGGAGTCTATCCCAGCCGACTTAGGGCGAAGGCAGGGGACGCCCTGGACAGGTCACTAGTCTATCGCAGGGTTACACTTAGAGACAGACAACCAAGCACACTCACATTCACACCTATGGACAATTTAGAATCACCAATTAACCTCAACATGTTTTTGGACTTTGTGGAAGGAAGCCAGAGAACCCAGAGAGAACCCATGCTGCACGGGGAGAACATGCAAACTCCACGCAGAAAGATCCCTGGTGGCCCAGGCAAACCAAACCACTTAATTTGCAGCAATAAGATGGAGTTAAATGGCACTGATACCCCTCATCTAAAACTAACGGGGCATTAAACAAACAGAAAAAGACAAATCAGGAAACACTGTTATGTGTATGGCAATTAATGTTTAATATGTCGTGATCATGACTATTGCAGCCACATCAATGGTTTTCTATACCAACTTGTATTCAGTACACATTTCACATACTGAGACCACAACTCTGTGTATTGATTTATATTTCTATATATTTCAGTTGTATAGTTATTAAGGGCTTAAAAGAGTTTCTCTTTTTGCTAGAGCATGTCTCAGTTTACACCTCTGTTGCTTTGATCTTTTTTTATTAAAAAAAACAGAAAAACACTTTAGTTTCATTTTGAGACATGAAAAACAGCAAAGTATGTTTTTTTTTTTCCGTACCTTGTATGCCAAAGGAACATTGTGTCCCTCTGACCAAAGAGCAAAAACATGTAATTATGGCTGAGTCTTGTCACCCATCCCAACCAAACACTGTTGTAATTGTATCTTCCTGTAGGAGGATGAACAATAGTGGGAAAATCATAAAAGCTGCTTTTGATTGTTTACTGTTTATTCTTTCCATGTTCAAACGGAAATAACAGGATTATATATGTCTGTGTTCAGAATATATAGTACTGCCTTTAACATGTCCTCTACTCAAAGGTCACATCTGTAGTTGCCATGGTGATGGATTTCCCTCCATGCACACCTCAGAATAACTGATGTCCTTTTTCTGTTATGGTCAAATCAGAAGCTATGCACATAGGTGGATAACACACTGTGTTTGTATGAGCACTGGGATTCTGTTGTACATCTGTATTGTGTTTTTAAGTATCTTGTGTTTATCTGTGGCACATCAGACCAGGCAGATGTTGTACCGGCACATAATTCAGTGTGTGTGTATAATGCCAGTTTTTGCGTGAGCATGTGTGTGTGTGTGTGTAGAATGACAGACATGCTTAAGGATGGTTGGCTAGGCAGGCTTTACACACCCATGCGTATGTGTCGCTGTATCCCAGGGGAGCCTCGCAGTGCGATCGTTCTCACGGGATGGGGTGTGTCTGAGCACCTACCCCAGGGGCATCTCCGACACAGAGGGAGGTTTAGACCGTCTGACCCCTCCGTCTGACCTCTGACTGGTCCTCCACTGGGCCCCACGAGCCTTCCCTCGGCTGGCGTCTGTCTGTGCAAGCCCCCTCGGCAAGATTCTTTCAGGTCTGGTTTATAAAAAAGCAAGCAGTGGGAGATACTTATGTCACACGTACACCAACTTCTGAAAGAGCTCAATAGTAGCCGAACAATACAGTAACGCTTCCAGGATAGTTTGAGCCAAATTAAAATGGGTGTCGTCTCAGACAGATGTTAAACAGGGCTCCGCACGGCAACAACTGTAAACTGGTAATGACTTAAGGTGTGTCCAGGTTATGCTGTTCTCACCTAACTGAGAAAGTGAACATGCCAAGCATCTGACCTGTTTAGCATTAGCACATTAGCATTGTCAGTGTGAACATGGCATGCCAGAATGTTGACATTGGCATGTGACTCAAAACACTGCTGTAGTGCAGTTTTGGAGAGCTACTCCCAAGGCTGTATACTAGGTTTTGTTTTTGGCTACATTACCAAATGCGTTTTTTTTTTTAACTGTGCCCATATTGCTAGCCTAGATGTACACAATGTTTCAGAATCACTTGTAAGATCAAATTTGACAGATTCGGATAACATAAAAATTGCCATGCCTAGCAGAAAACATAGAAGATATATCTGGCGGTGGAGCGGATTCTCCTCTCATCGCAAGGTTGGCGGTTCGATCCCCGACCCTGCCACAGTCGAAGTGTCCTTGGGCAAGACACTGAACCCGAAGTTGCTCCTAATGGCAGGCAGGCACCTTGCATGGCAGCTCTGTCGCCATTGGTGAATGAATGGGTGTGTGAATGGGTGAATGAGAAAACATTGTAAAGCACTTTGGATAAAAAGTGCTATGTAAGTACAGACCATATAATACATTACTGAAAATTAAAATGAGTAGACTAAAGTGAGGCTATAATGGAAAAGGTATTAAGTCATACTGGCAATAAATCTGAGGTTGTAAAGTAATGTAACACATGATAATGGAATATTACACATGAAGAAAAAGCATTGTACTGGAAATTGAAATGTTACATGTGATGAAGAAATATTACTAATTAACTTAAATATTACACTTGACAATGAAATACGGCTTGTGAAATTAATATATGTTACAAGAAAAAAAAAGAAATATTTCTCATTTCATTGATCTGCTGCATATGAAAATAAAAAATGTTGCACATGAAAGGAAAACATTGAACAAGGAGATGACTCATGATACATGATGCTGGAGCTAATATTGCACAAAACTAATGAGAAAAGTAACATTGCAGATTATATCACTCAGATTTATTTGTTACAGCTGTCATTCCTGCAGAAGCGGGAGGAGTTTTACAATTGTAGCTCTCCCTTGAAATGTTTCTGAAACTGTAAAACTTGTTGTACAAAGGTTTTGTCATTGACTGCCTGCATGGCAACTTTTTATCAACAGTCTAGCACAAAATAAATTACTCAAGTTTAATGCCATATAGCTGCTTATACTGTTAGTTCCTGAAGACTCGGCCTGTGTTTCCTCCAAAGCCAGGCTACTGTTTAAATAGGTGGCAGTTTGTGGTTTAATCCAGGCCTATGTAAGCAAAAGAGGAGGATTATAGCAGTAAGAAACTGGGGCAGAGGAGGAAGATAACGCAACACAGTGGCTACCTGCAAAGGCTAGTAACTGTGGGGAGTATCATTTTCATGTCAGCTTTTCGGATCAGGCAGTAATACATTTGTCGGGCGACAGTAGGAAACTGTGCTAGTGGGAGCAGGAGCAGTTTATCTAACGGTCATAGCAGCGCTGCACTTGATCCAATCTACTATTGCAGTTAACGGCTCGGGCCAGCAGGAATTATCGGCTACAGTAAAGGGATTACGCTGCCATGTGGATTCACACACACTGAGGGAGAGAAGAGGGGAGGAGAGGCGGGGAAGGGGGAAGTAAAAATGTACGCGGGAGGAATGCCAGTGAATCTGGGCATTGAGGCAGGAGAGATTAAGAGATTTTTTTCATTTTACATGCTCTGCATTACAGCGAAGTCCCAGTAAAAACAAGCAGAGAGCAAATTCAGTTTTCAGTATATTACTGGGAAAATGATAGCTAGAGTTTGGTCAGCATCAAGACCTCCACCTGTGTTTCAATTTAGAGCAGAGCCTTTAAATAGCGCTGACGACTGAAATTATATTAAACTGACTCAGCGGTTGCCATCTTGAGTTTACAGCCTATAACTCTCAATATTGAAGGACTAAGATGGCAGTGGCATTCATGAGAAAGGCATCTCTAGATGAACTGAGGGATTATGAAGGGAACAAGCAAGGATGAGAAAATATCCTAGTTATTAAGGGTCTGGCGCAAGAAGGGGAGGAGGTAATTAAATATAAAACCTGCTAGCCTACCAAATGCAATCCAACAGAATACAGCAAAATAGATTTTTAAGATAATATAAACCAACACACCTAGAGAATCCATGGTTGTTATGGCAACATTGACCCTGCAGTCCCAGGAGATGACGATGAGGCCATCATCGCCATGGAAGCACTGATACTTTTACCTCAGGGCAAGTCATCTCTTGTGGATGAGGGACTTTGTTCTACCTTGCTCTCACCAAACCAGTTTTTGAAATCACCATCCTTCAATTTAACAACTTCACTTTGACGATTTAAAAAACAAACAAACTGCTTTACAGTTTAAGCCCAAAATTCTGCCTACTACGAGTTCTTATTCGCATAAATGATTTTCCATTTGTGGACTGTTAGGACAATACGTTTGTCAAGGCCATGTGAAGGACGTCTGCTCGGCCAAACAAAGCAACAGTAACCCTTCAGAGAGGAACAGTAAACAAATCGGTCACACCTCCAGTTTCAAATCTTGTGTAAACTTACTTGCGGATCTGAGTGACCTCTACTCTGGTGCAGATCAGTTATAACCTGCACTCCTCACGTAAACAAGATTATTAATATACACACACATAATGCAGTGTCTACAGTGTTTTCCTCTTTGATTGCTTTTCAACATTGAATTACAGGGAATTTAATTTGACTTACAAAAATAAAGACTTCTTCATAAAGTAAAAACATATCTACAAAGTAATGTCAATTAGCTAAACATATAAAACGTAAAATAAGTGATTGCCAAAGTGTTCATCCCCTTTAAGTCAGTATTTATTGGATGCAACTTTGGTCGCATTTACAGCGTTGAACATGTGTGAATGCGTCTTAAGCAGCCATCTAAACACTACAATTTTACTCTATTCTTCCTTGTAAAGCTGTTAGGTTGCATGGGGATAGTGAGTGAACAACCCTTTTTAAGTCCAGCCACAAAAACAAATTCTCAATGGATTGCGGTCTGGGCTCTGGCTCTCCACTCAGACCACTCCAGAACTCTGGCTGTATGCCTTGAGTTATTGTCTTGCAAATCTTCTCCAACAGTTCTCTGCAGACGACATCAATTTGCCCTCCAGAATTTCCCAGTAGTTCACTGCTTTCATGTTACCGTCTACCTTTAGAAGCCCTTCAGAGAGTGCTGTCAAGAAACATCCCCGCATTAAGGGTGCCCCTATAGCTCACCTGGTTGAGCGGGCAACCCATCACCAGGGGCTGTAGTTCCCCGATGCAGCGGTCGTGAGTTCAACTCCTGCTCACGACAGTTTGCTGCAGGTCTTCCCCCCCTTTCCTGTCTCACTCTCTCACTAACTTGTAAAGGCAAAAAGGCCAGAAAAAAAAGAAGCATCCCCGCATTATGATGCTGCCGCCACCATGCTTCATGGTGGTTTTTTTTTGATGATGTGCAGAGTTTGGTGTCTGGCAAACATAGCATCTCGTCAGATGGCCGGAAGCTCAATTTTGGTCTCATCAGATCAAAGAACCTTCTTCCAATAGATTTCAGAGACTTTCACGTGCATTCTGGCAAACTTTAGTTAAGATCTAAATTATTTTTTCTTTCCCATAAAGCTTTGGCTGGTAAAGAAGCTAGACAACAGATGTTACACGCACAGGCTCTCCCATCTCACTAAAGCTTGTTACTTCTCCAGAGGCCTCATAAGTGTCTTGATGGCCTCCCTCACTCGTCTCTTTCTTGCACAATTTTTGAGGACAGGCTGCTCTAGCCAGATTTACACGTGTACCATGTTCCTTCCATTTCTTAATGATGGATTTAACTGTGGATATTTAGTGACTTGGACATTTTCTTGTATCCATCACCTGACTTAACAGTAACCTATTCATGGAGTTGCTTGGAGTGTTGTCTTGTCTTCAATGTGTAATTATAGTCAGGAGTAATGATTCACCAGTGGATGGACCTCTCAGATACAAATGTCTTTATGCAACAATCCCTTGAGACAGTCACTGCACTCAGATGATCTCCATTTCACTAACTGTGTGCCTTCTAGCACCAATTGGCTCCACTTGTGCTGAATTAGGTGAGCCACTTCAAAGAGGGTGAACACTTATTTTTTTATTTTTAATGAACTGACATTGTAGAATTATGTTGTTTGTTTGTTTGTTTGTTTTTTATATAAAAGAGTCTTGTAAATTCTTGGCAAAAAAAACAAATTAAATTAACCATGATTTAATGCTAAAACGCAATACAAGGGGAAACCTTCCAGGGGGGGGTGTCTTTTTATAGGCACTGTATTCTCATGTTCATACAAGTTACATACGCAGGCAACTAGTGTACCCATGTACATATACAGTTACATGAACAGCTGCATGGACACACATTTAACTCTGGAGATATGTGCTCTTCTTTGTGTGATTTGTTAAGTTTCCTGTCCACGTCCTCCATAAAACTTTCATTGCATTGTTTATTGGTTATATTTCAAAAATCTGCAGAACTGTTTTCCTTTGACACAGATAAGTCTAATTTTCAGAGAATTTAACCCATAATATTGTTGAGTGACTAGTGAACATTAATTTTCAGATATGCTCAGCGTATAATGTTCAGTAAATAGACTAAGTTGACTTTACTCAGTGAACCTGACATGTTATTTCTATTATGATGAGGCTGGTTTCATCTGTGCTGTCTTTTTCCTAGAAGGCATGTCACCATAACATACCAGGAAATAACATTTGTGGAATCTACAGGGGACATGTGCAGCTGACTACAGGAAATATGTCTTCTTCTAATAATGTGAGTAAACCTATTTGAATTAAAAATGTGTATAATTAATGTGATACCTCATTCTTGTGTTGGCTACTTTATGTTGTTGTAGTTTGATTTAAACACCCATAGGCCATGACCTGTGTAAATATAAGTAAACAGGCAAAGAATAGCACTACCCAAACATGTAAAAACATAAACTGAAGCAGGGTCTGCAGAGAAAACATTCCTGTGGGTTCTATAGCCATTAAACACACTAATAATAACATGCAGGCAAGTGTGCGCCCTGGACAGGACGAGAGTGGGAGCAAATATGTGAAGTAAGGATGACTCAGCAATATCAGTGGTTACTGTTGCATGTTTCATCGCAAATGACAAGAACATTCTCAGTGAGGGCACAACCCATGCTCATAAAGCTTACTTTGAAAACTGAATGCAGACAAGATTTCCTTTGAGCAAATGTGTTTTATGAAACTCTCTTGACATTTCCGACTTTAAATAAGAAGGGAAAAGCGACTTGAGAAACAGAAGAGTCTCACATCTTTCCCCTCAGTTCTTTGTTCTTCAGGCCCAGTCCTTATCTACACAAAGAAAGCGAGTGAACAAGAAAGGAGTAGGAGCTAGAAAGCGAGAGGGTGGGCTGGTGAAAGGAGGAAATTCTGAGCTCCTGCGTGCCATATAGTATCGTATGACTTCCAAAGCGGCACTGTGGATAAAGGAGCTGGGGAGAGGGGAGGGGAGGCGTGTCGAGAAGGGCGTGTTGATCTCGGCAAATCAGAGCCCTCACTTGTTCAGTGTGGAGTGTCCTGCCCAGGCCTGAATGTTCCCTTCTGATGTCCTATGGGAAGATTGTGTTCTGGCTGTGTTTTTAGTCCGCAGGTTGGCTGCCCACACAGCTCACTCACGTTTATCTCTTTTGGTTCATCTCCACCTCTCAGCTAGATGAGTGCCCTCTGTGAACTTCTGGCCATCAGTGAGAGATGCTCTTGGCCCTACATCTGTTGTTGCAGAGGTGAACCATCTATCTGTACATAAGCGTGCAGAGACACAATAGAATCATGTTAAAGCCCTGTAAAGAAACTAATAGAAACATGTGCAAATGAAAGGCAGGCATTTGCTTAAAAATAATAATAATAATCCTAACAAGACCTACCTGACTATCCAAATAACCTGCGGTTTTTCACAGTGTAACAGGACTAATGCTGCAAACCAGCCTGACTGGATGAATACACTTGGTGAAAGAATGGACTTTTATCTCTCCTGTATTTCTCACTCTGCTTCGGAGGATGTTTCCCCAGAGCCAGAGACTGGCCCAGGACAGATGACACTCCCTGAGCTGGGACTGATGCAATGCTGCACGAGATGAATGTTAAACCTCCCTTGCGTCTCACCACTGGGTCTGACCTTTAACGTGGCTGTATGCAAGGTGAAGCCAGGGAAGTGAGTAACTTGATTTTCCATTTGGATACGTCTAAATTACCTCCCATGATTTGTCTGAATTCTAAAAGAAATCTGCGAAGCCTTGTTGTTCGATCTTCATTTCTGTGAGAATGACCCAGGAAAGCAGCGTCACTGCAGAGAGGGAAAACAAGATCCAGCAGATTGCTGTCCTCTCTCCGGGTTATTGATTCTCCCCAGCCTGATATAGGTCATTTATTCAGATACACACAAACATAAACACATGCACGTTCACCCAGTGTTGTAATTCTATTCATGAGCCTGTGTAGTATTGTGTTTTGTTTTTTCTTTGACAGTGACACAGAGGGAACGTCTGTGTCCTGTGGGTGTGTTTTGACCAGCCTTGTGCATACAGACAGCTATGACCTCTAACAAGTAACTCACTCTACCTATTACAGACGGTAGCAGAGGGAGAGCGAGCATGCAGGAGATCAAA
The DNA here is from genome assembly GCF_000690725.1 of Stegastes partitus. NCBI lineage: Eukaryota > Metazoa > Chordata > Actinopteri > Pomacentridae > Stegastes > Stegastes partitus. Next base: position 318,145 of record NW_007577925.1, read on the forward strand.
TTACCAAACCGTGAGGAGAGCCAGCGGAAGGGAAAATTGTTTGTGTTGCTCCTGTAGTTTTATCAGATTAAACCGCCATCAAAGATAATTAAAGTAATGCTTGACGAGAATGTGCATTCCCACAGTGTTTACATCTCTACTATGGCTGCCAGAATCCGATAATTTTAAAACAATGACATGTCAGCCACAGCTACAATACGTCATTTATGAGATGCGAAACATGGTCAACATCTCATTGTCCACCTATTCTTTCAACCAAGCGAAACATGCCAGAGCACAAACAGGGGTGAGATGGAAACAGTTGAAGGGGAGCAGAAGTGCAGTGTTAAACATTTAAAGCTAAAACACGTGCGGCACAAAAACAGCTTTCAAACACATGGAGCAGTTTAAGCAAGGTCTGTCTGCAAGAAATATTTTGTGTGGATGTTCGCAGTCGATCTGTCCAGGGTGTCCCCTGCCTTCGCCCTAAGTCAGCTGGGATAGACTCCAGCCCCCCGCGACCGTAGTGAGGATTAAACGGTGTATAGATAATGGATGGATGGATGGATGGATGCATGGATGGATGTTCACGGTGTGTGGATAATTAACTCAAATTGCAGGTGTGTGTGGGGTACAAGAAAGGGTGTTCTGTCTGTGAGGCCGGATTGTTAAAGGAAAACGTGGTGCAGCATTATCTGGTCACCAATTATGTATTTAGGCATTTGCACTCTTCTTTTAAAATTACTTCTTATCCATTTGCTGGCAGGGCCAAGAAACTCTTATCTCTAAAGGTTTTATTATGCGCTGCACTTTCAGTGTACATACTGCACATAAGTGGACTCTTGAGATGTTTAGAGTGCTCCAGACGTTTTTATCTTTCGCACAATACCATCAGGGATTGTCGTCTAATTGGTCTCACTATTATTCTGCAGCATGGAGACCTGAAAACTTTCTTCACCGACTAAACAGAGGACTATTGCTGATGGTGTGGCGACAACAGTGCTCTAATCTCAACATCATGGAGTCAGTTTGCGATTACACGAAGAGACATTACAGTGGGACAGTCTGAGTCGACTGACGAACTGTGACAAGTTCTCTGAGATATTTGAACAACCTACAATTTTGAAAGGTACTTGTTGTCTCAACCAAATCTTGATTTGATTTTTTTTTTCAGTTTACTCTTCTTAGTATGAAGTTAATGGATTATAAACCTATTCATGGAATTGTTTGTACAAGAATCCTTACTTTACTTTTAGTGCTGAAACTTTTTAGTGTCGCAGCTATGATTAAGATAAACTATTACATCATAATTGACTTGCTGCTAAGCGGTGTCTTGCTCCAATAATCATTCAAGTATAGCAACACAGAACACAAAAAAACATTTTAACTTTCATAGCTCCAAAGTTATCAGACATTACATAAAATATGGAAAAAACTGATTATATAATCTGAAGCAGTTTGGTTTTGTTTGAAACCACAACTAAAACACTGACTAGTTATATTATATAGTCCTTAACCCTCCTATTATCTTTGGGGTGAATTTGACTCCATTTAATGTTTAAGTGACTGACATCATTTTTTCAGTTTTATTTAAATGGCTCTTTACACATACATTTGGGTAGCAATTTTAATTATGATAATTAATTATTAATTAATTGGTGATTCTAAATTGTCCGTAGGTGTGAATGTGAGTGTGCTTGGTTGTCTGTCTCTAAGTGTAGCCCTGTGATAGACTGGTGACCTGTCCAGGGTGTCCCCTGCCTTCACCCTAAGTCAGCTGGGATAGACTCCAGCCCCCCCGCGACCCTAGTGAGGATTAAGCGATGTATAGATAATTTTATTTTATTTATTTATTTTACCTTTATTTTACCAGGTAAAAATGTTTGAGAACCAGTTCTCATTTGCAAACATGACCTGGCCTGTAATGGATGGATGGATGGATGTTGCCATTATGACTAAAAAGCTCAGCAGCATGCTATTGTTACATAGGTGAGACAATAATTTACATTCAAATAGAAGTCAGTTTAACAACCCAAGGCAGGCTGTAACAGACACAGAGGTAGGCTGGGCATGTGAGTCTGATTACACAGTGTAAATCCGTAAATAAGTTCGGGAGGCCCCTCCTGGTCACATAAAGCTCTGAGAGATCAGACGGGCTTTAGGGGCCTGCCCGTCACTCCTGGCCTGCAGAGATAATAGTGGTGGTGAATCTAGATATGCTGTGGGAAATACAAGAAATTAAAAGGCGCAAATGAATGATATTCATTAGCGTGCATTGTGCTTTTCACAGAAAATGCCTGAAAGAGTTTGCAGTCATACAGTTTGCAGTCATGCTTGCGGATTTACAAAGCTGTACTTTGGCATGCAATCAGGCGTGCAACAACAAAGCTGACATTATGTTAAGCTGTTTTGTTTATCCTGTTAGAAGCATTGTCCTCACTGTAATATGAATGTCCAAGCGAATTTCCTGTAAGTGCATGTGGTAGCTGTGCAGATATTTCACTCAAAACCACAAATGTGACCGTTCTGTTGGGGTTTTTCCTCAGGAGACTGCAAAAATAATGTCATTGTGAGTCAGCTAAAATCTGTGGAGATATCAAGACCAAACTGCTATCTCTTGCGTCATAGTGGCTTAAAATGATGTCCGACAAAAGTTGAAATAGCCCTCTAAAACATGAATGAACAGCAGCACCTCACGCATCTAAAAAAGTTTCTTTATTTACATTGAGTTCTAGCCAAGTAAAGTCTTTCACTGGATTGTACCCATGCTGATTATGAAACAGCCTTCCTTTCATCTGGCTCTTGACCCTCTTGCACTTCTCTCTCCCTTGTTTCCCACCATCCCTCGATTTTTTTCTGTACCATTGTTTGCATTTGCATCATTCCTAAGCCCTGAAGAATATCTTGAAATATGCGATTCATGGAATTTGCCCCCAAGAGTCTCAATGAAAAGAGACGGTTTCAAAGTCTTTGCCTTCCTCTTCCCAACATTCATTTTAGATTAACATCCAGCCATGTCCTCTCATCATGACTCAGCACTTTCCTCTGTAGTTTAGCAACAGACATTCTCAGGATTTTATCTTCTGCCTTATCGAAGGATTTGTATGCACTTCCAGCTGCAAAAAAAAAAGCAACTTGGAGTCAGTGAAAGTCCTTTTGTACTGCATGTTGAGCCTTCTGCATGTCAACAGCAGAATCAAAATAAAAGCGAAGGCGTTTCTGCGTTGGTACATTCAGATGTAGTATTAAGTTTCCTTTCCGTCTCCACCTTTCTAATTTCTTTATTGTCAGTCTCCCTGTCCCTCACCTGTTGTTTTCACGATACCTGAGACCACCACGTTTTGTTGTCCGGCATGTTGTTTTTCCACATCCCCATTCACAGGTGACTTTATGAACCTTTCGACTGTCCTGCTCGTGCTCCTCGCTTTTTTTGGGTACATCATCAAGCCTCACCGGACAGGTTTAAAATCTTTCATTGTAGATCAAGCGTAAACTAAATCTGCAGAAAAGAGCCTCCAGCAGCTCTTGGAGGCTGTACAAAGGTGTTTTGCTAATGATAAAAGCGCATATTTGCAATTTAACATGTATAATGTTTCCCATGTTCCCCACTTTAGTTTAACGTGTCAGCAACTAACATTTGCTAATTAACACTAAACACACAATGCAGATGAGGTTAAAGGGAATGCTAGTTAGTGTTAGTTTTGCAGGTGTTTAGTCATAAACCTCATTTAGGGACACTTTTAATTTTAGACCTGATTTAGACATGATATTTCCTCCAATCATTGAGACATTTGAAAAGCAAAAAACTGTGAGCCTTATGTTGTCGAGGAACCAGAGTCAGTAGGATTCCTTTTTGGGGTACCGTAACCGTCTGTACAAAAATTCATTCATCATCAAAAAATTGCCAATGTGATAGCATTTATTGGATGCAGAAACAACAAAAATATAAAGCATCATCTGATTTTCAATTTTGCTGATGTTCCTGAAATGAATTTTCTGTGAAATGCCATTAAATCGGCGCTTAAATCTGTATTTTTCATAAAAGTGGCTTAATTATATATGTGTCACTTAAAACTGAGCCAAAAATAAACCACTTGCGTTAACCAGATTATGTAAAAAATAAAAAAAAGATGCTGTGACGCCATTAGTGACTCAGCAAAAATGAAGGAGTTTTCAGCTGTACTTGGTTGAACTGAAGGCTGTGCTTACGCAGAAGATAGGAGATGAGTGTGGAAGAAAATGAAAAATATAATGAGTGAAATATCAGTAGCTCAACTGTTTTATGGTATTAGACCTGTATCATATTACACAGGAGACATTTATGGGTTATTTTTTACTTCTAGCCATTCTTGTGCTGTTTCCATAGAGGTGCACGACTTTGTATTGTGGGGAAAAAACTGTAATTAAATATGTGACAGGAGCAAAAATACAGAGCAGATGTTTGGGGTTCAGATGGTTAAGATGTTTCACTCACAACCAAAGTGGTGAACTGACCGAGCAACCAATACATGTTTTAAAGTACTATTATAGTTTTTTTTCAGTATTTTGCCCACTCAGGAATTATATTAAAACATTACCAGCGATATATGATTCAGTATATCAACATAACAAACTGCAATCCTTAAAAAAACTTGACCAAGTGTTTTATCATCGATACACGTGTTTCTGTTATTGTTTCCACATATCCGTCGTTCACGCATACAGTGAAATAGACATGAAATCCTCACAGTAGCTATAAATCGTGTAAAAAGTCCCACATCCTGCCGTAGGCGCACATTATCACTAACTGCTGCTCTTGTTGTAAAAGCTCTACATTTAGAAGTCAACCAGTCACATTTTGAAGTATTAAATAACCGGCAAAAACTCATCTCCACAGCATGTGCACTGACTGTGTGCAGTGTGTGTTTTTATAGATGGGGCCTGCTCTAGAAAAACTCTCTGAGCTCTCATGTGCCTGCGGGTTTAGGCATTGAAGTCGTCCTTTCTCACAGAGCAATGCACTATTTCACAGAATCACAGCGATTCCTCCAATCACTCGCACAGTCAGAGGGAACAAAGACCAAGCTTGAGATAACAAAATGGGCCCTGAGAGGAAAGCTTCCTACCGGCCTGAGTTCTGGTCCTGTGGGCATTGTTTGGTGTTAAAGGTGCTTTTCCCACAAATTTCCACCAGTGGGACCCATTTTTAAAAAGAACTTGGATTGTTGTTTGAGTGTAAGGTAACCTCAGCATGCCTTGGACCCCTACACACAAATTTCAAACTATCAGACTGTAGCCCTCTGTATCCCAACACAATGAGAGTCTGTCTCTTGTTACAGTTAGACACACACCTTGCCAAAGATTGCAGGATAGTAGCCAGGATACCAACATCTCTTGGAAATTTAAAACCCTTATTAGGCTGTTTCCATCTTTAACTTTCATCTTTACTCATCACTTTCATTCTTACTTGTTGCCATCCGGGAAAAAAACGTTCAAAAAAAGATGTGACACATTGTCATGCTTCCCGATCGTTCTCTCGATTGGGGAAGGAAGGGCACAGTTGAAGTCATCCAAAAGACGCCCAGCTCCTCTTTGTCATTCAAGTGCACCAGATGTCAGATTAATGTTATTGCTGCGCCTCTCGTTTCATGCACGTTACCCTTTCATGTCAGAACGACAACAAAAATTATATTCACTGTTGATTTGGTGCTTGGAAGGAGAGCAAATAAACTCACGGAGGAGGGAGGTCTCATCAAAGTGCAGTGGCAGACTCCACAGCTGTATAGGCAAAGCTTCCAGCTCTGTTCTGCTGCCACTCTAATAACAGGGAGTAGTCTGAGAAGAGATTAGTGCTGGCGGATTGTCCAGCAGAACTGCATTATGTTGATTATAGCATACCTTTAATAGACGGAATTTAAAATATTCGATCTGCTGACTTGAAATTAAACCCATTGTTTTTACACGTAGATTTTTACAGGCTGTTTGAAGCTTTTATAAATTGTCACACAGCTTCATAACTTTCACTTCTGTGCTCGAGGAAACTGTGTTACGTTTGTTTCTTTCACTGCCTGATGCAACAGTTGTCACTGGTTTCAAGTCAGTGAACATGAAACAAAACATCCATTGCTTCCTGTACGGACTGTATGGATGTGTATATGCATATAGTTTGTCTTAACATGACAACCCTACTGACATCTACAGCCTCGCTTGTGTTGTGACTTTTATTCTTTACACAAACTTTACAAATAAAATCTGCTCCAAAAAGTTCCCCCACCCAGAGCACAACGTTTTTCATTATCATTCATCCAGAATTCATCCCAAAGAATCCCTTAAGGCCCTCATAAAACACAACATGGACTTGGCCTCCAGTCTAATTTTAATCATAAAGTCCAACAAACTCTATTTGTAGTGTTATTCACATAGCCCGGAGATCTTTGCCAAACTCTTTTTCTTTGTCGTGTCTATTTTGTTAGACTGTAAATGAGAGTTGTAAACATCAGCAGATAATCTCGTGGATAAATCTAGCATTTTGAAAAGTATGCAGCCTAAAAATAGATCATAAATGCCAACTAGATAAAAGGTAGTGTTGTGTTTTAATGAACGTGATGGGCCAATTGATTGGCAGCCTGAGAGCGTCCCTGCTTAGACACGCCCAGCGCTGCGTCACGCTGCCTGTGGGTGGGGGTTGGATTCCCGGTAGATAAGTCGGAAACAGCAGGACAGGCGTGCTACACTGCTAAGAAACACGCTGGTAGTTCTTTCTTGGTGAACTAGAAGATACTCCCGCCTCGATTACATCAGTTTGTGTGCCATTTAAATAAGTTTTAGGGCAACTTTAAACGCGCGCAATGGCTGAGAAGATAGACATGGAAGGAGGGAAGGCATCCAACGGCGAGGCGCACCTCGACGAGCCGCTGGCCAACGGGATGAACGGTCCCAACAAGAGCAACCCGGAGCCTCTGTCCCAGCGGGTGCTGCGGATCATGAGGGCCAACCTGCTGGTGATTCTCACCGTGGCCGGGGTCATCGTCGGGGTTTTTATCGGACTTGGCGTGCGCAACGCGACCCTGACGAGGACCCAGATCATTTACATCGGCTTCCCTGGTGAACTGCTCATCCGGCTGCTGAAGATGATCATCATCCCCCTGGTCGTGTGCAGCCTGGTGTCCGGGGCGGCCAGCATCGACCCCAAAGCGCTGGGGAAGCTGGGCGGCTGGGCCATGCTCTTCTTCCTGGTCACCACCTTGATCGCGTCGTCCATCGGGGTCGTGATGGCTTTCATCCTGACGCCGGGCTCCGTGGCCGTCAGCAAGCCTGCGAGCCTGGACGACGACGTGCCTGCTCATAAAGAAGTCATAGACTCCTTTTTAGACCTCATAAGGTGAGTAAAACCTCACCTGCTGAGGCCGTAAACTCTTTAAAAGTAGTGGAAATGTGATGCGTAATGGTGTATGAATGCCAACATCTCCACAGCTCCAAGGTGTTTAAACGTGGAGCTAAGTTCCTCGGAATGTCCACTCAATTTAACGATTTAAAACTCGAAAAGTCTTCACGTGTAACTACATCCTGGGACAGCAGCCAAATCGGTCGTATGGCTTAATAGTGCTGTAATGACAACACGCAGTTGCATCAGCTCAGCTGTGCGCTCACATCGAGGGTTAACCGGCGGCGCTGAGTGCCGCTTGTCACTGTTCACACTGTGTACTTTTTACACCGCTCATTCCTGAGAGAACACATTCCCTGTCTGATTTACTCGTATTTCACATTTCGTCTGTACCATCTCGACACGTGGAGCAAAACGACACGTGTGAGACATTTTCTACTCGAGCTGAGTGAATGGTGAGAGTCTCCTGCTAGGACAGCCCCCTTTCTTTGTAAATCAAAAAGAATACAGCCATCCTGCTCTTCTGGTTTTACTCTCACAGACTCCCTTTACCACATACTGATTTAAACTGGGTTTCTGCTTTTGTTAAACCTAAGCTTAATAGCAATTCATCAACAGAAATGTGATCCAGCCTGATGGAAGAAGCTGGCTTGAACTTGTTCATCTTGTTTGCACTTGAAATCTTCTCTAAGCTTTCCCTATCAGCAGCCCCATGTTCTTTTTTATTATTATCAGTGTGTCACATTCATGGGGCATTTCTGAGACATGTGCAAGCTCATCGACTGTGGAGTAAAAGGAAGCAGCTGAGTAACAGACAGATTTAGTAGGATGTCAACATCTTTAAACAAATAACAGTGCAGGTCATTTTCGGAAACTCGTCACACCACAGTTTCCTTGACATGCATGTTTTTTCTCTCATACCTGCTCTGTTTTTAGCCGCCAAAAAGCAAACAAGCACAGGGGGGAAACGCTGCTTATCTGAGCCAACAGCAATTCAGTCGATTAGTGATATGAAATGTTTGACATTGCTAAAAGCTCTGGTGCAACATCACGGCCTTGGAATAAGAGATACAGGCATGTTCGCATCTACACAGATTACAAGCAAGACTGTATTTCGTGTAAACAAGGAGCCTTTGAGTTTGCTGTTAATATCTGTCCATATTACAGCTTGTTTGTCTCCAAAAATAGACAAGAAATTAGAAACGCAGCATAAATTGCCCTCATGTTTCACATTAATGTCCAACAGTCTGTTCATATGCAGTCCTGATGGCAGTTGCAACTGTTGCACAATTCTTTCTGGGTGGTTTGACTTTTTGGGAACACTAAGTCCATGAATTATGGAATTGTGTGCTATGGAGGCCAGGATTTTCCACCCTCCTCCTCCTCCTACTCCTCCTCCTTCCCCCTGCAATGTGACCTAACCCTGGCAACACCTCCTAAAAACAGTCATTGTGTCCAGGGGGGCAGATTTGACATGCAAGAGCAACAGGGCAAAACGTATCCACTCGCAGATTAACATTGCTATCCCGATATGTGCCGGAGCTTTACACGACCAAATCTGCAAGTTGCAGCAGATTTGTCCAGTTTATTTAGAAACTTGCTGGATGTACTTTTCATTTAATAACCATTTTTTATATCCCTTTAATCAATGCAGCTGATCTTCTTGAATACAGCACCTTCCCAGTGTTCTTTTAAAAAAAGGGAGTGTAATGTTTATTTTGTGCTGGACACATGCCACCACTGCACGTGCACACACACACACACACACACACACACACACTTTTGCACATTTATCTTCACAGGACAGCCGACAAAAGCTGCCTCTCCTCATTAGAGCGTGCCCTCTCAGTCGGTGTCCTGCTCAGTTTTGACAACAAAGGCAGCGTGGAACTTGCTGGGCGGAACCTACTGAAGAGCTGCTCGTCAAAGCGTGAAACTGGCCTGGTGATTGTTCGCAGACACACGCTCCGTTTAACGCTGAGCTGTCGTTGCCCGCGCTGACACTGCCGGGGATGCATGTGACGACCGTGACTCTGCCCGAAGCCACACCTCTGCATCCTTGTTGACACTTCTTGTCTTTTGTGCGTTTTCCCACACTGAACCATATGGTGGTGGCTATCAGTTAGTGATACAGTAGATTTGGGATTTATTGACCGATATTTACCTTAAGTTATAAAAAAAGTGGTGATATTAGATGCAGATTTTTCTTTCTCAGAAAAACTTCTTGTCATTAGGTGGCTTGGAAGGCTGTATTGTAATGATTTATTTGTGTATTTTAACATCCTGTGGTTTTAAGCTCACTATGGGATGTTCATATAGATTGTAACGGCAAGTATGAAAACCATCTTTTAAATTAGGATTTGTGACCTAATTTTGTCTATCCACCTGTCCTATCAAACACCTAGGATCACTTGGTTGGATATGAAAACAAACATTTGCTTTTCCTCGTTGACCTGCATTAGGTGTTGACTCATTATTTTCTGGGAGGCGTAACAAGACACTGAGAAGACGTCAGAATACTTGACCTCAAACAATCAACAGCAGCTCTGCATAAAAGAGACGCGCCCATCTAATGGCATGCGACGACACTCTGGGACACCAGTTGTCGTCATACTGTCGTCGTGTAATTATTTGTACAACAGCCACGTTTATTTATAAAACCTAGTTACACATTCGTCTCAAAATAGTAGCACCGGTGGAAGTTTCACCAGAAACTCAGTGTTCACTTTTTTCATTACAATTTAGTTTTGCACCTGCTCAAGGGCAGTCCCCGCAAAGAATGAGGAAGTGGATCTGTTCGGTTCTGTATTATTTACTCTATGCAAAGTCGGAGGAGGCGTAAACACACAATGCATTGTGAATGATGTGTCACCTTTTCCACACATCCAGAATGATCCTAAAATGTGACTCCAACCTAGTTTGGGAGTCTTTGTACATGCTTCTAAAATTATGTAAATTCAAAACACACAACAAGCATTTGAATAATCAAATAAGAGTCAAGTAGTAGCTTGAAAGATTGACAGCGTTTTGTCTTGGCTCCTTGCAGCACAACCGGCCTGTGTTCCAGTTGCACGCCGCCTTGTTGCGCAGTCACATGATGTTTAATCCTGATGCACTATGGGTCCAATGAAAAGGAATGAATGGCTGGAAAGAGCTTGTGAAGTTAATACCTTATTACTCTAAATCTATTACAGACAGCTGACTGCAGGGGGACACACAGGTTTCATGCGTTCTTGGGAGATTTAATAGGCAGTTGGACCTACATACTGATGTGTGTGTGTGTGTGTGTGTGCATACTTGTTGGCTCAGAATAAATAACAACATTCAGTCATATGGGCAGAAAAAAGGAGATTAATAGGTAAATTCTCTAAGCTATTTCCACATGATCAACCCTGTGATTCTTTCTGTTTGAAGATGGAGCTGCTGTCTCCGCAACACCACTGTCTTGTAACATGGACGCAACTTGTATTTTTTGTTTAGAAGTTAGACTCTCCTGTGTGATATGCAACAAGTCCAGTCCTCATCAGAAACGATCCAAAAAAAAAAGTCCCGTGTATGGTTTTACAGTGTGTTTGCACTGTAGCAAATGTGACATCGCTCTGCTTGTACGTTCATATAAGCAGTCAGAGTTGTTTAAGCTTTTGTTGGAACTGAGCGAGGCCCAAATATTTGTGCTGTGTTCCCAAACATTGGATTTCTCTCCTCCTGAATATAGCAACATGTTTTTTTTTCATTAGATCTTCCCAAGTAATCTTGTTCACACTGAGCACAGGGATGTAAAGTCTTGTGTTTTCTTTTTCTGTCCACAGAAACATCTTTCCCTCCAACCTGGTGTCTGCTGCCTTCCAGTCAGTGAGTATTGGATCTCAATTTAATATCTCTCCAGAGTCATGATCTGAAATGATGTAACAATAATAAAGACATAAGCTGATTATGAGCCGATTAGCGTAACTAAACTAGTAAACTGTTCCCTCTCCTCCAGTATGCAACCTCCTACAAGCTGGTTAAGGTTAATGGCACAGATGGCAACCTCAATATCACGGTGGAGAAGGTGAGCAAAGCGAATGTTGTTTACATAAAACACACCACATAACTCAAGGCACTACTAATGTCTGCCCGTGTTCCTGAACTGGTGAGCATATGTGTGTCCTGACTGTGTGTTTTCCATGTTCGGTTGCCAGGTGCCCTTTGGAATAGACCAGGATGGCATGAACATTCTTGGTCTGGTAGTGTTTGCCATCGTGTTTGGCGTGGCTTTAAGGAAGCTGGGTGAGGAAGGAGAGATCCTGATCAAGTTCTTCAACTCCTTCAATGAAGCCACCATGGTGCTGGTCTCCTGGATCATGTGGTAAGAGAAGCTGCATTTTTTTTCGTTGAGGGGAGTGTAAAAATAATTGATAGCAATTTAAAGTATGGCAGGTAGCTGTTTAGCGTAGCTTCATGGGAAGTCTGGAAAATAGAGAATCGGAGTACTTCTCATTATGCTAGCTTTACTGTGTTCCTCTTTCTCCTGTAAACCCGGAAATCGCTCTCCTTCTGTTAGCATGGAGAATTTCCAATTGCTTAAATGGCACCTCGTGAAGATGAGAAGGCTTTGGAAAGAGCTTAGAGAGAGGAAACACAGGTGCATCCTACGTGGAAGTCTTTAATCAATGGGCGTGACATGTAACTGAAGCTGCTTAAGACCGGCGCTTTGGAATGAAAGATTTCTTGGCAGCTTCGGGCTCCTCTGTCCTCACGTCTCCTCCTTGCACTTCTCACAACTTGGCTGGGAGGAGTCAAGAAAGACTAGCGAGGAGGGATGTTAGCATAATTAAAAGCACCCACAGACTCTGTGCTAAGCTAAATGATTGCTGGCTGTAGCAGCGTATTTAATTAAGCGATATGAGCGTGGCTTTTATCTTCTCATCTACCTCTGGGCAAAAACACAATAAGTGCATTCATCAATGTGTCAAATTGTTCTTTGAAGTATTTTTGATCAGAGATAATTTTCCGTCCTGCTCTGCTGCAGGACCTTTATCTACAATGCATTCCTCTTATTTCACTTTCTCCTCCTTATCTGCAGGTATGCCCCTCTTGGTATCATGTTCCTTGTTGCCAGTAAGATCGTGGAGATGGAAGACGTCGGTAAACTGTTTGCCAGTCTGGGGAAATACATAGCCTGCTGCATCATTGGACACGCCATCCATGGTGCTCTGGTGCTGCCGGCCATCTACTTCATCTTTACGCGGAAGAACCCCTACACCTTCCTCTGGGGCATATTCACAGCTCTGGCTACAGCCTTTGGAACAAGCTCCAGGTAATGAACTGACCGCTACTCACTGCTCTGACTCTCTCTCTCACTCACACACACTTGTTTGCTCTCTCTGGTTGTTAAATATCAAATACTGAGGGGCTCCTGTTCTAAAACATACGCGAGCATACATACTGCTCTCTCCACAAACACACGCGCCTCATGCACCTCCTGCTTTTACGAACTCCCCGTTTCTTGTTTCTCAGCTCTGCCACTCTGCCCCTCATGATGAAGTGCGTGGAGGAAAATAACGGCGTATCCAAGCACATCAGCCGTTTCATCCTGCCCATCGGAGCTACGGTCAACATGGACGGAGCTGCTCTCTTCCAGTGCGTGGCTGCAGTTTTCATCGCTCAGCTGAACAACACTCCCCTGAACTTCATCCAAGTCATTACCATCCTGTGAGTCTGTAAACAATTGAAACGCATCCACAGTTACGCAACTATGTTGAATACTAAATCTGACTGTAGCACCACCTCTTATTTACTGGTTGCATGTTTATATATATTTTCTTTTCCCTGTGTCTAACTGAAATCGCCCCTGCTGTTTGTGTTAGTGTGACGGCGACGGCATCCAGTGTTGGAGCAGCAGGTATCCCAGCTGGTGGTGTGCTGACACTAGCTATTATCCTGGAAGCGATAGGACTTCCCACCACCGACATCTCTCTTATCCTGGCCGTTGACTGGCTTGTGTGAGTATACAGCCTTTCCTGTTTTATGTTAATGCGAAGCTTAAGAGCAAATTGCCATTTATAATCCTGTATGCAATCGAAACTTGCTCCGCTCTTTGACACCCACACAGTTTGTCAACATCTAATACCTTTTATCTGCTTGTGTAATCGCCATTTATGTGTCAAAACGCTTGCTTCAGAAAGAAACAGTGAGGCACCGCTGAGGCTTAAAAAGGGTCTAAACTGGTAGAGTAGAGTTGAGGCATCCATGAAACGGGATTGACTAGGTTGAGGGGTGTTAGAATTTAGCAGTAAGCTGGTAGCTAGTTTGCATTTAAAGATGATGGCTGAGGTGTCTCGAAAAAATACAAAAATGGACAGGAGTACTGTATCTTTGGGCGTAAACTAAAGGAACTAGATATGTGTTCATCTGGGGATGAGTTATTCATCTTTTCTGACACGTCATATTGGTGTCTGGGAAGTCTAGAGACTGTAATGTACAATGTGAGTTTTTAAAAGCTTAGCATAATTATGTTCTGATGTGCTAATATGGGGGTAGAGTGGGTTGTCCTGTAATCGCAAGGGTGGCGGTTCGATCCCAACCCCTGCACCTTGGGCAACCGAAGTTCCCCCCAATGGCAGCTCTGTTAAGAAACATTGTAAAGCGCTTCGAGTACCACTAAGGTAGAAGGACGCTATTGAAGTGCAGACCATTTCATACATTTCATACAAAAAATAAAATAAAATGAAATCTTTTCCGACAATAAGGGAACCTCTGCCAATGCGGTAGACGTTTACATCTGAAGGTACTACAGTTGAATCTGAAACAGTTTGTTAAATATCCTATCATTAAACTGTCTCCGTCCTGTCTTCCTTTTAGCGACCGCACCTGCACCGTGTTGAACGTGGAGGGCGACGCTTTCGGCGCCGGGCTCTTGCAGCACTACGTGGACCGCACGTCCAAACAAGGAGACGGAAATGAGCTGAGCGAGGTCCGGCTGGGCGACGATTCTTTAGCCCCCGCACCCGAGCATTCGCCGCTCATCGACAAACGCGGCGGAAGGGCTTCCAGTGAAAAAGAATCTGTTATGTAATCCAGTGACATTATCAAGAGTCCCCCCCTCCTCTCTCTCTCTCTCTCTCTCTCTCGCTCTTATTTGACACTCCTGCAAGCTGAAACCTGAAGTTCAAGCCCCCCTGAAGAAAAGAGTGCAAGGAGACATGCACACTGAAATGCTAATAAAAGCTCTCATACATCAAAACTTGTCTAAAAGGAAAGCTAAAAAAAAAAAAAAAAAAAAGTGGGATTTTTAAAGTCCATGTCGTGCACAGTGACTTTTATTTTCGTTTTGAGGGACAGTATTGTACATTAGACTGGCTGCTATGTTCACTCAAGTCTAGTGATGCGTTGGGTTGGGCCTCATCACCTTTGAAGTCAGAATTTTATCGTGTTGTACATCTCTGGCGTTTTTTAGTCACTTCTTGGTTTGTCATGTGACCAATGTGTACAACCAAAAAAAAAAAAAACTGGACCAATGACCTTCTGCAATATGTAGCAGCTATGTTATAAACACAAGTATGCATTAATGTTGTATTGATTTTAAATGGAGAAATGGCAGTTACGGGAATCCATTGGTTTATTGCTGAAGCTTTCCTACATCACATTAATATCACTGACCTGCACTTAGCAAATCACGTTTTCCTTCTACGAAAACAGTAAATATTCTGACTTTAAAAGCTGACGAGGACCTCCACATAGTTTGCTGCAGCCAGTCTGGCAGTTCTCACATGCTCCATCAGTCATGTTACCTTTAAAATGTTTTCGTCACTGTCACTTTTTTTTTTGGTGTTGTGTTCAGCTTCATCAGATTTTCGACATTCTCGTGGAAAATAACCAATGAGGGTCATATCTTTTCTGAAAATACTTGGATCGTAGCATACGTGCGTTTTGTTTTACGTGATTATAGCCACTTTCATGCAGGTTTTTATATGTCTTGTATTTGATTTGTCAGATATAAAGCTAGATTCCATATGTCCTGCATGAAAATGGCTGTGACCATATATAACATAATGTACATGCTTAGTTTGTATTGTGTTTTTGTTTTTTTAAGTAGTGTTAAAGGCTTTTGTTAGTCTTTTATTTTGTTTGTCGGTATTCTATACCAATGTTTCTCAATGCCTTTTCATAGTGAGGAAAAGCAATATAGTTGCTCTGCAGATTATATCCATATTCCAAAGCACACCAAATGAAATATTATCCTCAATAACGTCCAAAGAGTGAATGAAGGAATTATCTCAAGGATTTTGACAACATGCATGGAAACACACACATTGACTTCTGCCTCAGATGGACGCAGTCAGGCGTTACAACCTCAGGTTTGACTTTTTTGCTTGAAGACTGTTCTTCAAGCTGCTCCTTAAATACTCTGAGACCAAATCACACTGACTCAGCAAACAAGAAGGAGACCATTGAACTCCGGTGTGTATTTTCTGGGAGGTGTGCATTTTTTGAAATCATTATTATAGCCCTCGTTTTACTCGTGCTGTTGCGTCTGTGTAGGTTCCAACTTTTTAGTAAAGTACAAGTGGGTTTTAAAGCACAGCGTGTGATAAGGACTGTTTGGTTGATGTCGTGAAATGTATGGTACGGCTACATGTTGAGTGCGTAACTAACAGATTTCCTTCCACTACAATGATGTCTATCTGAAGTCTGAACACCTAGAGAACTTAAGCCAAGAGGTGGGCACGTCTCAGCTTATTTTGGTTTTGACTAAAATTGCCATTAACATGAAATTCTAGTTGCGTGGCCACTAGGCCTCTTTGTATATATGATAATTATTTGTTGTAATTGATATTTATTTCTCTAATCAAAATCCAAAGAGATTTTTAGCCATTTTTTTAAACATGCTAGTACCTCCAAATTGGCTCTTTTTTTTGCCCTTTTCAAGTCTTTTTGTAAAAACTGGTTGGTGGTAGATTTTCTTTTTTTTTTTTTTACTGTTCATGTTCTTTTTCTCAGCCTTGTTTTCAACTCATGGGTTACAGTCTAAGTTATATTTATATACGTTGCTTCCATTTGATGAATATATTTCTGTGGCCAAGACTTGAGACTTTGGAGAGTGTGTGGTGGAGCATTAATGAGATGACTTGTGTTGGTTCATACCTTTAAGATGATACTGTCTATTTTCAGATGCAACAAAGTTACACTATTAACTGTTATGTTTCCATCCATATCGCCAAAAACTGTAAAGAAGGAATGAGTGGGGAATATACTACTGTTATATACAAAATTTCCTTTGCCAGCTTTATACTGAACTAGCTTTGCAGTATTTGCCATGCGGACATTGATGAATTCATTACAGGCCTGAGGTCTCATCATTTCTGTCAAGTCTTATCAGGAAGTGCTTCAGCAACAAGCACTGCCTCACAACAGCTGATGTGCTTTGCTTCCTTTCTGCTTTGTTTTTTTGGTGCAAGGTTGTACAGATTTTTATCATTCCTTTCTGAAATCTTACACCACGTGGCTGTCTGGTACAATCATAGCATTTGTGTTGAGCGTTTGCACATGGTAGATGTAATGATTTTATTACAGTGGGGCTATGTTTCAAAAATATAAATTCCCGGTTACCATCTGAATGTACTGTCGATAGGTTTTAAACATTAAAGGCCTTTTTTTTTTTTAATTGTTTGAAGATGTCTCTTGGCTGCTTTTTCAAACACGTGTGTGTGTTTGTACACTACTTAGTGCAGTGGATAATTACACACACTGAAGTCAGCAAATAAAAAAAACAAACATTTGTGGCTGCAGGAGGAGCTGTGCTATGTTTCAGTCACCTTCGGACTGACGTGTTTAAAATGCACAGAGATCCTTTATGTTTTCACATCCAAAAATAACCGCACGCAGCCTTGTGGCGCTATAGACGCTTCATCTAATTACCAGACCATATATGAACCCTGCTGGCGATCATTTGTAAGCGAGGGGGAATTTACCTCGAGCGACAAAAAGTGAATAAGGCAGGATGGTGAAGTTCATTTACATCACTGGACCGGTTTGTGTGGACAAGCCAGCCGCATTCCTGTAAAGTTACATTCCTGTGTGTCCTGTCATAAAACCCTCCACCCCCTGGACTCCCGCCATATGTCTGAAGAACTCCTATAAGGCCAGCACTTGTGAACTCAGCCTTAGTTGGACTATTTAGGTGTGCTCTGCCATCTAGTGTTCAAGAAGGACTGTAGCCATTACTGCACGTTCCTTTATTTACAATAAATTTGCCAACAGTCCTCAAAACAAATAAATAAAGACATTAAAACGTCACAAATATTTGAATTTACCAGTACATGAAACAGACACTCTAATACGTTACACACAAACAACATGACAGATATAATGTGACAATCAGAGGAGCTGATGTTTTTTGTTTTTTTTTAACGTGTAACATCTCTTAAAATTTTTTCATTGAATCTTTCAGTCAATACACGTGTTTTCATATAATAATAAAGCCTGTAATTGAGCTCCATATTTAGTTTAAATGACAAATAAAGGCCTAATAGAGTGATGTTTCATCCATACTAGGATGAATGATGATGCACTTCTCATTTCACCACATGAGAATTTGCTCACATTATAGTTTTTAGGTACCGAATGGTATTGATAGACACCAACATTCACTCATAAACAGTACAAAACAAGGCAGCACAGTCAAGAAATCATAAAATACTTCGTTCTGTACAATACCTTGAATCCTGCTTGATATAATCTACATTGTAGCTTTAAAAAAAAGCATATTCATCATTGTTTTTAAAGTATTCATCATCTTTAAAGCAGTAGTATTTATACATTATATCACATACAGATATTGGACACTGTAGTAAAACCAGTTGTTGACTTAAAAAAAAAAACTGTGCCTGATGTCAGTACACGAGGGAAAATAAAAAAAAAAAAGAGTTCATGCCCCTTGCAAACAAAGTCGTACCACTCTGATAAATAAAGGCAGATTATCATTTACATCCAAACAAACTTAGAAAGAAAATCCGACCACACGTGATTATACTGCGACATCATATTGGCACCATTTCCGTTTCCACGCAACATCTTTTAGGCTGTTAAAAAAATAATTAAATAAACGAGGCGAGGTTGTCTGCGTTTTTAGGTAAACAAATACAGTACAACATAAAAGGGTTTGTGAGCCTCTAGTATCACTCATAATTTGCTTCTGTCCAGCCTCTTTTTTGCAGGGTTGGGGTACTGGGGGTTCTCAATCACCCCCTCTCCAAACTTCAGTTCCAAGAAGGCTCTGTGGTTGTTGGGTCCATAGGCGGTGATGCCGGCAAAAGGCATGGGCACCAGCGGCTGCAGGAAGTGTTCTGGGAACTCAACGTCTTGTTTGTGCTCTGTCCACGTGTCTTTGGTCATGACGCCATTACGTGAGTAGAAGGGCCACAGGTCAACGTGCAGGTGGTTGGCCTCGCTGTACTGGACTCTGTAAAAGTCTCCTTCCACCGCACGCTCCCAGACGTAGCCGTTGGCATCCACCAGAGAGCCTGAGTCCAGGTTCTTTAAGTGATCACAGTTGGGTACATCTTCCAGGTAGATGCCCAGGTCCACATCATAATCCCATGGGATGATATCTTGATGCCGAATGGCACCCAGCAGAGAACCCCCCTCTAACCAGTAGCGCACACCTGAGCTCTCTAAGATGTTGATAACATACTTAGTGGTTTCCCTGAGTGCTCGCAGACAGCAGGGAGGCGTCCATCGGTCCAGATACAGGTAGTCTGGAGTGTCGTCCTGCACAGTGCCAAAGCAGCGAGGCGTCTCTTTGCTGCAGCCGTACCACTGTTCCTTCCCATCAGGCATCAGGAGACGCTTCATTCCAAAGCTTCTCATGAGTTTCCCTGTGGCCTCCTTCAGTCGAGTGTCAGCCTTCCACTGGTTGTGAGCGGAGCTGAAGAGGGGCCGGTGGTTTGCGGAGAAACAGGGGTTTTCCAGCAGTTTGACCTTCCAGCCTCTCAAGGCAGTCTGAATGAAGAGTGAGGAGAAGAGGGGTCGCCCCAGGGGGACAGAAAGGTTAAAAAGGTCCTCAGTGCGAATGAGGACGATTGCATCTCCCTGTAAAGCCGTGCACACGCTCCCGCTGCTCCCAGATGCAGCCGGCGAGTACGTGGCGGTCCACTCTCTGAGGTTCACCCGCAGGTGGAGACACTGCACAGCGGACCGGGCCAGCACGGGTGCAGCTACCAGCCTCACAGGCCCCCCACCTTCACCTTCAAGCTCCCTGATCAACCTCTCGATAGCCCGAGGTTGCTCCAGCTCCACTCCGTCGGGCACCAGCAGCACAAACTCAGTCTGCACATGAAACTCTGGCCTGTGAGCTTGCGGTGGCTGATCCGGGCTCGGGGAGAGCACTAGAAGCCGAGCCCCATCCGGAAGAACCAGCGGAGGGTACGGGGACAAGTCGGCCACAGCCAAGAAGGGAAGCTCAGGTCTTTGATGGAGGAAGGAATTAGCCACATCTCCAACATAGTTCTCAAAATTTTCAAACTCCCGAAGAAGAACGGTCACTCGTGGGCCTCGACTGTGTCCCTCTCCTCCGACCACTCCAGGGTCACCTCCAGCTCCTACAAGAACCCCCAGACCTGCTCCAAGGCCGGAGGCTGGCAGGGCGGCCCTCCTCGTGCCCCGGCCAAGTTCCTTCCTCTTCTCCATCATCTGCTGCTGGGCCCGGGACACGTAGTAGAGAATGAGGAGGTTGAGGACGATGGCACCGGTTAGCAGGCCTTGGCAGAAACTGATCCGCATGGCTGTTGCTGTCCAGTTTCTCTCAGGAGAAGAGTTTAAGTTTCAACCAAGAAATCCAGTGGCGGGTCTCGAGTCCCCATTAGTGTAATAATACATGAATGAGAGTTGAAGACAAGCTGTCAGTGAGAGAAAAACAAAATAAAGCTGCACAGATTATGTTTGAAGCAACAGGCTTACATGTATATATCAGCTGTATAACACAATTTCATGCTACTTTAAACAAAGATACAAAGGTTATTTGAGGCTATTTATATTAGAAATAGCTAACAGTGACCTATCCAAGTAATTTAAATGTTAAACAAGGACAGCACTCACTCCATGCAAGGTTTCCTTTTAAAAATAAAACATAACTAGCTCTATTACTAGTCAGTAAAATCCATTTCCACAACTCACCTTCATTTGGATGCACCTGTGTTTTTCTGAACAAGGCGGTCGTTTGCAGGTCGTAGGCCAGCCATCATATCATACAGTGGTTATAAAAAACATAAGCAACGTTAAGCCAATTAACTCTGCTGTACAGGCTGTATGTAGGTTTCATGTTGGTCTCAATTAGCCTGCATTGGTAGCAAACGTAGCAGCAAACACAGGGGTTTAATATTAGCACTGACAGCTAGTATTAGTGCCTTCGTGCTTGAAATCAAGTCTCCAACATGTTTTTGTTTTTGTTTTTTGTTTTTTTAGCAGAAACACACAACGTAGAAAGCATTAGAGTATTTCAGTTGTATGTAGCTGAACACAAACCCAACCAAGAGACACAACTACACGGGTTTAGCATGAAGCTAACACGCTTGTCGTCGCTGTTGCCCGCAGCAACAGAAAGACTTCTGGTCAGGATCCTTCAGAATAAAAGCACTTAAAACCTCCAAACCCCTTCACCCAAACATAAAGTACAAACAAAAATACTATTGACTGTAAATTTATTTCTACACTGTCGTTTAACCCTAACCCATCTCCTTCAATTAACCACTGCATATTTTAATCCTAGCCATTTTTTTGTTTGTTTGTTTGTTTTTATTTTAGGTAATTTCTTGCTTGATAGCAGCCTTTCTTTTCTTTTTACTAATGGGAATAAAGCAAAAGAAGTACACTTTAAAAAGCAATAATAATTCTGGGGACCTGTTTACACCATTTACTTAAATGCATGTTTTCAAGATAAGAAATTCTAATATATTGATTTATGTAAAACCTTAAAGTTTCTAAGCTATTTTGATAGCTTGAGTAGACAGTAATAATAGTGGCAGTTGCCTTAACATTATGTGTTTTTTGTTTTCAAGATGTAATCATACTGGGTTCAAATACACAGCTGCAAAGCTACTCCATAAACAAAAAAAAACAGCATCAAAGATTTTCCATACTTGAGTCTTGCCAATGTTAAATTTGTGATAAATTGTGTGCACTGTCATTTAATACAATAACCCATAAGCTAACTGGCAATAAAGATGCATCTTTATCTGGCTAAACTGCTAAAAACACAATAAAATGATAAAAATCTGGCTGCAAGGGTGTTAGAAGAAAAAAAACAACATGTTCAAAACAGTAGAATCCTCTAAAGTTAAAAAAAAAAAAGAGAAGAAAACTTTATGGTCACACATTGCATATACATGTCACACACTGCAGTTTTAGCCCATTTTATTTATTTGTCCACAATTTAAATTTTTTCTTCTGTGATTTTACTTCATATTATCTGTAATTTACCAAAACAGAGAAAGTCTGTAAAATAACAGTAACTAAAATGAATTACCATGTTTCAATCCTTAACATATATATATATAAAAAAACTATTATTTCCTTTAAATGGCTGCAAATATGTGTCTAATGTATATATTTTATACAGTGAAATAATGTATTTTTATGGTCAAATGTTGAATTGTTACCAAATGTAGATATTTTGGTGGAGACGTGATTTACAGTCTTTTTTTTGCTATAGTTAACACATAAATTAAATTTTTTTTTTCAATAGCTATAGTTAATATCTGTAATTTCACAAAACATGGAAAATCTGTAAAATAACAGTAACTAAAATGAATTACCATGTTTCAATCCTTAACATACAAAAAATATAATTTCCTTTAAATGGCTGCAAATATGTGTCTAATATATATATATTTTGCTGACTTAAATACAGTGAAAAATAATGTAATTTTACGGTCAAATGTTGGATTGTTACCAAATATCGATATTTTGGTGTAGACGTGATTTACAGTCTTTATTTTGGCTATAGTTAACACATAAATTAATATTTTTGTTCAATAGCTATAGTTAATATCTGTAATTTCACAAATCATGGAAAATCTGCAAAATAGTAATAAATTCCTTCTAAAAACAATTACAATTAAAAGCTATTAAGAACACATTTTTTATGGTGTTACCCACTTTTTTGTCAAGTTGAGAATGTTCCATATTAGTTTGGTGTAGCACTATGGAGCCCAACAAAAAGGAACCTTCGGACAACCTTTAGGGGACATTTTCCTAAATGTTAGTTTTTTTGTAGAATTGCGCATGACAGTTGCAGTTTGTTGTAAACGCAGCTAAATAAAAAAAAATCAAAAATCAAAAATCCATACATTAAAAATCTCGACAGTATAACTTTTTAAATAAATTACATTAAAACCAGAAGCAGAGTTGTGGGTAATTTCTGTTAACTTTACTGTCTTCAAACATCCCTGCTCACAAAATGGCAGGAAATGAACTCCCTTAGCGACACGTTCATTGTGTATTACAGAAAACATGGCCCTCTATTTGTCAGCCGCACTGGGCATTTCCAACTGCAAACACAAGGAGGAGAAAACACATCCAGCGTATACGAAATAAGAGCTGCAGACAATTTGTTCGCGTTTGTTTTGAGCGGACGACATTTAATAGTCAGATTTTGATATCACTCTTCCGTTTCCATGTAAGAATTTTTGTTAAATGTGGCTTTTTGGTGCCCGGAGAGGCCACGATGTTACGGGTGTGTGGTCGGATCGTGTTTTGTGCTGAAGGGCTGCTAGTGGAAGTGTAGTATTGTAGCAGCTGAATAGTAATTCTGCTCCGTGTGTGAGAAAGGGAAGAAAGGAGGATAGCAGAGAGTGGAGTGCCGCTGGGTAGGAAAACGGTACTTTTTATTATTTCTGTTCGTACATTCCGCCCGTTTCCACCTCCTTATCCTGGCGAAAGGCTGAACGGTTAAAATGGAGGCGGACAGATCCGGCGGAGGACCAAACCCGAACTCCGGAGGCGGCAGCAGCGGCGGCAGCAGCAGCAGCGGAGCGGGGCGCAACCCGAACGGGCCCAAAGCAGCACCGGGCCAGGCGACATCAGCTTCGGCCACAGGAGCGATGGCAGCGGCGGCGGCGGCGGCAGCGGCGGCCGGGGCCGTCCCGGGGTCGTTGCAGCCTCGGGAGCCGCAGGACGGGGACTCGGGTATGACGCTTCCCGGGATCCTGCACTTCATCCAGTACGAGTGGGGACGTTTCCAGGCCGAGAAATACCGCTGGGAGGCTGAGAGGGACGAACTCAGGGTAAATTTGTTTATCCTTAAGCCTGCGTTTGCAGCCCAATAAAGGCCAGAACGGATTTTGCAGGAGCTTGTTTGCTTTGCGGGTGTACACATGCACTGCGAATCAGTCAGTTTCAGGATGACACAATGCTAATGGGCTAACAATACACCTTCTTATGTTGTTTTGCATTATTATTAGAGAGTAAATTAAAATCTGAGGACTGAATGACCTCCAGTTGATGATCACTATAGGAAAGCCAGCCACTAGTAGATTTAAACAGAAATGAACCAGTGTATTTGCTCATCTGTGTCTTGTGGGCTTCAAATTCCCATTCAATCAGATAACTCACAGAAGACAAACACCACGAAATTATATCATAAGAGGTTCATGTCAAACAATAAAAAACAAATAAGTTACCCTGCAAATAAAACAGATAGGTAAACCATCTAGGTGTGGCTACCTTGTCTCTCCTTGATGTTTACGCAGGTACACATCAAAGATGTGCCTTAACCACACTCTATTTAACTGCATTTTGACATTTGTGTGCAAACAGTTTGTAAGGAGACAATTATCTGACTTTTGTCCCCACACAAGAACACATGATCTGATCTGTGGTTGTGTTGTTGTGGTTAGAAAATGATGACAATGTCACACAGCTGTGAGTTCCCTTTGAAATCCCTGCATGTGAGGATAATAGTTATTTGAGCATTCAAAAAAATGTCTCTAGGCAAGAAAAAGCCACTGTAAAAAAAGGGAATAGTTCGATGTGTATGCTATTTTATTCACAAAATAATTTGCACAGTGAGATTAAGGGATCAGGATGATCTTTTAACAGAGGTCTCTGTTTCCTACATGCACACCAAACGGCAGGTTTTTGTAGTAAATCACGTTCAAATGAGAATCCTTGATTTGTAACAGACAGATAATAGATCTGTAGTAAAGTGTATGTCTCTTTACCTGGTGGCTATGAAAGCAAAATCATCATTTTGAGATGAGGTCTGTCACACAGATGGATGTGGAGTGCAATGAAGTTGTATTTTTCAGTATCATTCATACGTCTCTGACCATCTTAGATTACCAGATTGTCAAGTACCATCTGATCTACAGCCAAGCCTGCTTGTATTATTTGTTAATCTGGACTTAACATTTAAATATTTCAATAGAAAATGAAATGGCACTTTCAAGCAAACATACAATGTCTTCCACTAGGTTAGAGAGGTAGGCTTGCATCCTTAAAGGTCATCTGAATCTATAAAATGACTTGAAAAATCTGTGTGAATGCGTGACTCAGTGCGATAAAAATGCCCTTGAGCAAGGCATGAGTCCCCTGCTGGTACCAGTTATTCAGAAGGCCACAGCAGAAGACAGAGGTTTTACTATTCAGCTCTCCTGCATGCATGTAGCTGTGAGCATTGCTGGGCAAGATTGCGCTTACTCATCAAATTGTTCTTGGACTGAGAAAGGTTAGGAAAATGTACACACATACAAACATGTTTTTGCGCTGCGTTTGGAACGGTTCATCACTTCATTCCTAAACCCGTATGCGGTCTTCCTCCTGTAACCGCAGTTTGCTTGTAATTAGGATGAACTATCCTCTGGAGTTCACGAGCTCGACAAAACCACAGAAAACACATATCATTGCATCTCTTCTGTCATGCTGCTTCTCATTTTGCCCCCTAACTCAAACGTATGTAGTTATAAATAGGAGCGTGATAAAATATGGATGAACAATAACAAACTGGCGGTGCTCGCTGCTTTTACAGGCATGGGCAAGAGTGGGAATGGAAGTCAGATGCAGGCCTTCGCCATGTCCAACATGCCATTAGTGCTTGTTATGAAACTTTGTTTGCATGCGCGTATTTGCTGCACATGTTCTGGTTTCACGGGTACAATTAGCACCACGTTCTGTGCTGAGAGAAAGAGAGGATCGCTGGAGTGCCAGGCTGAAAAATTGACCTAGCTTACATTTTAACACCCACAGGCCACAGGCCTCTGGCTTCAGTTGCCAACATGCTCGCGGAGCTCTCACCATGCCAGTTAGCATGGCCCCTGGCTGTGTCCTGCACAGTTGACAACATGCTGTACGTGTCCATACTGTAGTTTGCTCACACGCTGCCACATGACATATTGTGCATTTAATCTTAAAGGCTATAAGGGGGGAACCACATGCAAAATCTTTGATGTCAGGGGCAGCAAAACTATCACCAATATTCTACAGGAAATTAACACTGTCATCGTGCATGTGTGTGACTTTTTCTGCAACTGTGTGGATGTCTTTGTCTGAGGCATAGTGTGTCTGTGAAACCCTGCTGTCTCTGTAGCGTGTTGTTACTGTGAAAGGCCACCTGTGATGGTGTGTCTCCATTGACAGGCCAGGAATGAAGGCCCTCCCGCTCCGGGCCAGGTGGGACGTCCCAGCTCAAGCATGGGACAGCAGCACGGGAGACAGGTGGCGGTGGCCTTGTTGCTCTGTCCTTCAGACACATAGGCAGCTTTTTTCCAGTGTATTCTGTGTAGTCACACTACTGGCTCTGCTGTATCTGAACAAGCCTGTTGTAATTAGCTTGTTTTTGCCCGATCCTCTTCATAATTTAGTAGACAAACTGTGCTGCAGATTTCAAACCAAGTCACGGCTCTTATTCAACAGAGAAAACGGTCGACCTTTACCTGTCCCTCTTTGCATTGTTCTCATTTTCGGCTATTTAATTTTATTAACCATGTCAGTAGTTGTGTAGAATAGATTAATGATGACCCAGATGACATCATTTCCGGTTGAGTGTGGGCCCGGGGGCCCCTGGGTGCACATCTCTAATTAATAGCTCTTCGCTCTCAGCCATGACACACATATGTCATCCATATGTATTGCATTATGACAGTGCATGCCTCCTGCCCACGCAAACTTGCAGCACTCCTGTTTTGTGTGGGATATTTAGACTTTTTGCTATATGCAGCTCCATCCTTATTATGGCATTTCATTTCCCCCCCATGAAATCTTGAAAAGAAAAATCTCATTGTTTGTTTATTCCTCTCTTGTTCTGACACATTCATGACATGCAGTTTTTTTGTTTTTTTGCTTTCCAATCAAGCATCTTCTAATGAAACTTGGGCAGGAAGCACAACTTTTTGAGAAGTCATTCTCTTGCTCTGGTACTACACACAGTCACTCCAACACACTCTATCAAAGCACACTGTCCCAGAAAAGTTCATTGCTCTACTTGTTTGATCATGGATTCTCTCATGGGGGATGAAGGGATGAAAAGATGGAGGGTGGCCAGTGGAGGAGGAAAGCTGCCCTTGACCCTGTTCTGCAGCTCGTAGAGAAGGTCTGACAGAATAGGCTAAATGTGTCAGCTCTCCATGCGACAACAAACTCTGGAAAGGTCAGCGGCAGTAGGCCGCATGGAGGAAAACCCACCCACAGGAAGGAGAGATCAGATGGCACGGCAGGTTTGCTCACAGCAAGGTTCCTTTGTAGTTCAGGCTTTGTTAGTTTACCAACATCATATGAAGAAAACAACCGCAGTGTCATTATTTGCGTGGCGATATCAAATGACCATTAAAACTCACTGTTGGCGTTGGTACTCATTGACATGGGTTGGTTTTATTGATGGAATCATATTTTACTTTCATTATAAAAATAGAGATGCGACCTGCTGCTCCATGACAGCTGTGACTGTCTCAACAACTTTTGCTCTTATTTTAAGTGTCACTCTGTTGATAAGAACATTTTAAATAGCTGATGAATGAACTGAATTGTATTGTGTGTGTTGAATCAGGTCCCACACATGAGTAAAAACAAGCATGTCCCAGTCTGAAGCGGGAAAAGCAGAGAAAATCAGAGAGCAATGAAATGTACAAACGGTAAAGATGGAGCATCTTCCCAATTCATCACCTTTGTCTGCTGAAACAATCATGTGAAAAAATGCTAGATTTGATTGTTAACATTTTTACACAGGAACGTAGGACTTTATCTCACCCACAAGCTAATACATTGCAAACTGCATTTGCTCTTTTCCATAAGACAGTAGTTCATCTGCTCATTTAGCATGTTTTTACATCATACTGAAATGCTTTCATAGAGAAATACTTACTGTAGAAAGGAAGAGAAAGCAGAACAAGGTCAGAGCCAAAGAATGAGCTG
This sequence comes from Stegastes partitus, assembly GCF_000690725.1. Lineage (NCBI taxonomy): Eukaryota > Metazoa > Chordata > Actinopteri > Pomacentridae > Stegastes > Stegastes partitus. Next base: position 345,869 of record NW_007577925.1, read on the forward strand.
CTAGGTAATATATATATATATATAAAAAAAGACATACAACAATAAACCCTTTGACACACTAATCCTTGTGTTTTGGCTACTGTTGTGCATCAGAAAAAGGCCATTCTTACTGTTTATTGTTATGCGAACATAAGGGTGTGTGTGTGTGTACACATGCAGCCTTGTGTCTGACTTGGCCAACAGGACAGCGTCATGGATTTGAGGTTTGGGGCAACAGTGGGAACCTGTCCTTCAAGGAGTGAAGTGTTAGACAGGGGTGTGATGTTATCTGTGTGTGAAGGCAGGTCGTAGCTCGTCTGTGTGTGAGTAGGAGTAGAAACACTCGTCCTGCCCCGTTAAAGATGAACCACACTCATTCTGCTCAGAGGTGGAGTTTAAGTTTCCTAATTAGACTCGTTTAGGACCACAGTGACGTTACCACTTCAGACTGTCAAGATCCTGTATTCACTTAATTACACTGGCCGTCGTCTTTCTGTAAGTTTTCAAGCAGTGCTGTGTATTGATTGGTGTTTTCACTCGTCAGAAAGCCACTGAATCGGCCAGTCACACTGACAGATCAGTACACTGAGAATTCTGTCTTGACAGTTGTTTTACTTGTGTACTGAAGACCTCCGATTCCTCCCTGACTGTCTCTTGAGGTCGGCAGATTTCACCCACGTCAGTATCTTCCTAACCGATAGCAGGCCACAGTAACAGAACAGCTGAAATGTCATCATTGTGGATGCCAGGTCAAGCTCAAATATTACCATACTGATCGAAGTACACGTGTCAGCTTTTAAATATGAAGATTTTCTTTCAATCTTTACCCGCATTCCATCTTTGTTCAGCCATTTATAGCACCCAGTATATAATATACGTGCAGCTTTGTGATATCTGAACCTCCCACACCATGGCACTGCCCAGTTATCACAACAGCTGAGCTCTGCTTAGCTTATATCTTAGTAGGTTCATATCTACGTCTAATTTTGTCACAATGGACCAAGTGTTAAATTTGCAAATATTGTACGACTGCAAGACACAAATGCTCATGTAACTATCTGCTCCTGCAGCCTGTGCGAGCTGCTTTTATAAACTACAGCAAATAATGCAGCATTATGTAGCTCTTCATGCACGGGTAAGCAGGATTGTTCATGTTTCACTGGTCGTCCTCGCCATTTAAATGAACACGGTCAATTCATTACTTAGACTGCTTTATTTAAAAGACCGGGGATAATTTGCAGAACCTGACCCGCTCCTCTTAGATGAGGTCAAGTATAAACCGAAGTTATCTGTATTTCAGAACCTCTTAGATCATGCCTGCAGTGTTGACGTGCTAGCTTTGACAGTTATCTCCAAAACTCTCAGATAAGCATATAAAATCACATTGCATTAATCAGGATTACTCAGCAAGCAGCAGCAGTAAGGTTTGCTTGGCAGATTATCCCTTGTTCCACTAGCCCTCCTAGCTGGTTACATGACTGTCTGTGTTTGCGTGTGTGTGTGTGTGTCTGTCTGTGTGCGTATGTGTGCGCTTTCCTCTGAGATTGACTACCCTCTCAAACAGACCAAGTGTCTGCCCCCTGAGATGGCGTTTTTAGACTGTTCTAGTTTTACAGAGCTGCGTATGCGTGTGGGAGCAGACTCGTGGACACAGACAGGGGCGTGCAGAGGAGAAATGGACTGTAAAACAAGCCGTATTAATGCTCCAGCACCGCTTGGCACACAGAGAGAGAGAGAAAGAAAGGAAGGGAGCAAGAGTGAAAATGCAAAGCTATTGTGCCTACAATAAACTGCATGCGAATCCTGAAGAAACCGGGTTAGGCCTTTTTCACCCAACTCTAACTGGGCTCATTATGTTTTTGTTTTTTTTCACTAGGGCTTTTTCTGTTTCCTCCAACCAGTAGAGGGCAAAATCTGTGCTACCTTAGTTGAATCACAGTTTGCTCAAAAAGCGCCTGCTGTGAACAATTACCTGGTGCGCAGATTGCTTGCAACCCGCGTTGTAAATCTTTCTCACCCACTCCAACAGCCGTTTCACATTTTTGTCAAGTCTTGCATTATGATGGCTTACTCAAGGGATGGCTCTGTCTAAAGATAGTGAAAACCTGACACTGTCATCACCCTGCGCTCTCTCATTATCACGTTTTTTTCCCCCCTCCTCTAAATTCTCACAGAACCCTCTGTTTGACAGATAGCATGAACGTGCGGTGAACATGTCTTTCCTCAAGGTAAGAATTTTATCAGCATTGAGGAAGGAAACGGACGAGAAACAAGAGAGGAAGCACATAGAGGAAGGATGTGTCCTACAAGAGAGTGTTTGAATTTGGCCAGTCTGTGTCTTGTTTTTCCTCTTCTGCAGATGCACACTGAGGGCCTTGGTTAGGAAAAGTTAAAAATAAGAGCCCTGTTCCACAACCCTCTACTTATTCCTCTGGGTTTTCAGAAGTCATGTTTGCTATGCTTGTCACATCTGACTTTTTACTTCACGTTCCCAGCCTCTGCTCGTGATCTCTGTTGATATCAAATGCTTTACTGTCTCGACTTAATTGAGGGAACGCATGTGATGTTTATTTATTTTTTGAAAATTCTAAATAAGCCTAAATGTATTTGACATTTATAAACGCTTATGTGGGTGGTTGTGGCATGTGAATGCCTTTTAGAAGGTACTTTGTTGTGTTCTTTACCTTCCTGTTTATGTGTGTGTTCCAGGCTCAGGTGGCGTTCCTACAGGGTGAGAGGAAAGGCCAGGAGAACATGAAACAGGACCTGGTGAGGCGGATCAAAATGCTGGAGTACGCCCTAAAACAAGAGAGGTAAAGCAAATGCCAGGAAAGTCCCTCTTTCTGTCCCTGTCTCCTTATGCCTGTTATTCATTCAGCCTTTCCCAGTAATTTACATGCTCCAGGCGTACTGATTTGCTTGTGAAAGATTTGCTTGTATTTGCTCGTGCTGTTGCCCTCATGTGGTATTTTGTGGGGTTGCAGAGCAAAGCACCAGAAGCTGAAGACGGGAAACGACCAGAGTCCTGGAGACAAGAAACCGGAGACGGAGGCGGATCAACGTACGTTTCTCGAAGCGCCTCACACACTCTGTTATTTGGATGCATTATATAATCTACACTGTTGTGTCTTTTACTGCTGCTGTACATTCAGAGTAGCTCAAAGTTTCTGCTTTTCTCTTTTTCTGCTCATGCCACGCTGTTGCATCACTATTGAACAATCTATTTTCTGTAGTTCCCAATGGGCCGGCTGAGTCAGACTCTGAGCCAGCCAATCAGATGTCCTGGAAGGAGGGACGTCAGCTACTACGCAAGTAAGGCTTTTCTCGATCTTTTATCTCAATATCGTACTAATGTATGCCATCACAACTTTATCATTAGTATTAAACTTATGATCTAGACTGAAAGGGTTAACTTAATTGAGTGTGTGTGTCCTTTCCCTGTGAATGTAGATACCTTGAGGAAGTGGGTTATTCAGACACTATACTGGACATGCGCTCTAAGCGTGTGCGCTCCCTGCTTGGGCGGAGCAGCCCTGAGGCTAATGGCCCCCCGCCCAGCGAAAGCTGTCCTGAGCCTGAGCCACGGGCAGGTGGAGAGTCCCTGTTGGTCAGACAAATAGAGGAACAAATTAAAAGGTGAGACTGTAGAAGCAGACACTTATTCTCGGCTGTTACTTCACAGATTAGAACGGTGATGTTACACGTGATGGCACAGTGAACATTTGTAGTTTGTACAACAAGGCCAACATCATAGCACTCCATATGAGAGAACAAAAACATCAACATTTCCTTGTTTTTTTCAATATTCTTTGTGAAAAGTGTATATTTTACACTCCTCCTAGTTGTATGTGTAACCTCATATTTTCCCACTTAATTAGATTAAAATGCAGTTGGTATCAGTTTTGAAAATTCTGTGAGGAAATGTCGCCACTATAGACTTTTATTCTTGTTCCACCCTTTATAGGCTTGGCCTGATTTACACACCAAGCCTTAATCTGATTATTGATTCACAGGCATGACCTTGATCCATAAATCTTCAGACAAAGACTTCTTACACAATGCAGAGCAGGGTTTGACCTGGTATTTGCTATGATCTTAATCAGGAGCATTTGTGGGAAATCTGACAATTTCGTAACAATTTAAAGGTGAATAGTATCCTCCTATTAACGGTCCTGTTCTATGAATTAGAAATGGGTTTATCAGGAAGGCATTATGCAGGTGACTACTTTCTGAACAGCGCCCCATGTGCATTTGTCTGTACAAACAGAAGTGTGAAGTCAGTGAAGCAATAACACATCCTAATCTCAAGCCAAACAAAAGAGATGCACAAAAGATGTCCTCCAGAGCTCTGTCAAGGTTGTGTACCAGTCATGGCACAGAAAATATGTGTGTCTGTTCGAAACTCACCAATCATCCACAACATCAAAATCACTGACAGGTTAAGTGCATTTAATTGATTATGTTGTTACTGTGGCACCTGTCAAGTGGTGGGATGTAATAAGCAGCAAGTGGACAGACAGTTCTTGAAGTTGGTGTGTTGAAATAAGAAAAAATAGACATCATAACGATCCAAGTGACTTTGACAAGGGTGAGATCGTGATGGCTAAATGACTGGGTAATCTCCAACACAGCAGGCCACCAAAAGTGGTCCAAATAGGATGACTGGTGAAATGATAACGGGATCATGGTTGCCCCAAGGAGGAGTGGAGGTTGGCTCGTGTGGTCCGATCCCACAGAAAAGCTGCTCGACCACAAACCTTAATGCAGGCTATGATACAAATACTAAATGGTTCACACTTACACAGCACCTTTTTGGACCTTAGGTTTTCTAAAAAAAAAAAAAAAAACAAAAAAAAACTTCAAAATGTGTTTCACATTCACACACACCAATGCTGGCAGAGGTGAGTGTCAGAACTGGACCGTGGAACAATGGAACAAGATGGCCCTTATGCATCACATTTTTTTTCACATGTGCCTGGTCTGTGTTTGTTGTTTATGTGGAGAAGAAATGCGAAAAGGCAGAGACGATGTTCTGCTGGGAAACGCTGAGTCCTGGTATTAAGGTGCCACCCACCTAAACATTGCAGACAATGTAAACCCCTTGATCGCAGTAGTATTCTCTGATGGCAGTGGCCTCTTTCAGAAAGCTAATGCCCTCAGTTTTGTGTTTTGGCTGATTGGTGCATTTTACAACTTAAAAATAAATCTGTGAAATGTTTTCTTATGAAGCGTGATTTAAAAATGTTGAAGTTTGCTCTGAGTTGGAAAGTCATCAAGCTCATAATTGATGCACTCTGATTTTAATAATAAATGGTGGTACGCAGTTTAATGGAGGTCATCCTGCCTCCCACTCTAACGTATTGTCCTAAATATCATTTTTGCCTCTTTCAATTTAAGATAGCGCGATTATACTATTAATCATGTGTCTGCCTGTAGGAACGCGGGCAAGGAAAGCTCGAAGGAACGCGTGGGTGGGTCAGTGCTGGATAAGATCCCTTTTCTGCATGGCTGTGAGGACGATGATGAAGACGACAGCGACGAGGAAGACGACTTCCAAGGCATGGCCACCGACTGCATCGACGGCCCCCGCAAGAGCAAAAAGTCTCGTGTAAAGGTGCGACTGGAAGAAACTCAATGACTAGAAAAATATTCTCACAAACAATAAACCGTGCTGATGACTTATATTTTATCGTGAACCGTGTTCTCTGTTCTGCTCTCGTGTCCAGATGGGTTCAGAGCCTATGACCACAGATCTGGACCCGGAGGACGAGGAGGACGAAGACGACTCGGAAGATGCCCTCAGTGAATTTGACTTCCTGGGCTCAGGGGAGGATGGGGAGGGGGCGGGAGAGGCCCGGATCTCGGGGGACGGCCGGGAGTTAGGTACGCTGTTGCCCTAGCAACACCATCAGCACCAGCACTTCCAGAATCACTGCCACCAGTGTATCTGTCTTTTTTGCCCCCTCGCTCACCTTTTTATCTTTTACTTCTCATTGTGTCTTGGCATCTCTTGTCAATAAAACCAACCTCTTTTCCCAACCACCTGTCTCTCTGTCCTGTTTCACGAGCTGTCAGTCTGTGACTCTATAGAGCCGTGTAGCCGTCATCTTTGTCTGTAGGTGTACTCTCTGTGGTCCAGGGTCATTCCAAAGGTTCTCACGCATGCTGCCTCCTCTTTCTGTGTGTTCACATTTCATTCTTTGAATCATATTTACACTGTAGCCCTGTGCTTTTGTAGATTTCATCCTCTGTGGGGAAAAAAAAAATCGTTAAAACTTTGTGAGTCTATCTTGTTGCCATATCTAAAGAACAACGTCTGTCTTTCTGCCTCTTTCATTCTTCGTCTCACATTTGTCCATCTGTTGACCTCTACGTCCATCCTCCGCCTCTCTGCATGACTGGATGTTTTGTGTCTCTCTCCTCTTGCCGGGTTCAGAAAACCGCAGGAACAAGTTACAAGGCATGATGTCGGACTTCCCCCCTAAACCTACCCCGCCCCCCTCTGTATCAGGACAGGCTCGCGCTGGGGAAGGTAAGACTTCCCCACCAAATGTGCTCCATAAAAACAAAAAACCAAACATAGACTATCTTTTTGTACATATTCTTCCTCAGTCTACTTTTTATCCCACATGCATGATTGTAACTGAGACACTTAATCCTAAATTTAGATTCAGTCTTAGATTGGTTCAATTTTGAGACTTGCGTGGAGTAAGCTTGCAAGGATGCTCCTACACCTAAATATTTCCTCTGGTACATAGTGTGGGAGTAAGGAAGCTCTGGCTCAGCTATCTGAGATTTATTGCTACATTTTACAGTTATCTCAGCCTGTATTTTTACAGCCATGATATTTGTCAAGATTCAGTGATAACTCGTGTGCTTTTCCACCCCCAACCTGCAGGCGGCGCCCTCGGGTTTTCATCCGATGTCTTCATCATGGATGCAGTCGGAGGAGGGGACATGAACCTGGGTGAACTGGCTGATCTCACTGTTGCCAATGACAATGATCTCTCCATGGATGTAATTACACATTTTTTTCTTTTGATCAATAAACTGCACGTAGTCCAACCTACAACTGCGCACTCAATATCTGGATGTTCTCTTTTTACAAATGTGTGCCCCGTCAGATGCAGGATAACAGGGAGGAGTTTAAGAAGACATGGAACCCTCGCTTCACACTACGCAGCCACTTTGACGCCATCCGTGCTTTGACCTTTCACCCCAACCAAGCCGTGCTGCTCACAGCCTCGGAGGACGGTACACTAAAGCTGTGGAACCTCAACAAGGCCATGCACTCTAAAAAGTAAGAGACGTTCTGGTGAAGAAAATCATTTCATCGCAAGTTCTTTCTTTTTTTTTTCAAACATATAACATGTTAATCTAACTGATAATGAACAAATGTGATTGCAACATATTTAAAACTGTCTCTTTCCACAGGAACGCAGCTTTGGATGTTGAGCCCATCTACACATTTAGAGCACACAGGTGAGTTCAGTTTGAGACGTATACAAACGGTAATGTTCCTGTTTTATGCACAAACCTGCTGCTGACATCTGATGCACCACCAAAGTTTAAAGCCTCTTTTTTTCCTGTGTAGTGGAGCTGTTCTGTCGCTGACCATGGGTGAAGATGGAGAATCCTGCTACAGTGGAGGTCTGGATGGAACCGTCAGGTGTTGGAAGATGCCAGACCTTAATGTGGATCCCTATGACAACTACGGTGAGTCATTCGAACCTGCTCAGTTTATAACAACATTTCTATTTACTGTAGTCTTCGTGTTTAGTTTATTTATTTCTTTATTTTTGTGAAATGTGTTCCTTCATCCAGATCCTGGCATTGAGAGCAGTGCACTAGCAGGCCATGAGGACAGCGTGTGGGGTCTGACCTACTCTGCAGTTCACCATCGTCTTGCCTCATGCTCAGCTGACGGCACCATTCGCGTCTGGGACCCTCAGAACTCGTCTCCCTGCTTGTCCGTCTTCAACAAAGAGAGAGGTAGACATCCGTGTTCAATGCGTAGAGTTGCTGCTGAGCTTTGTGTTGTGTCTGTCCCCGCAACTTCACCGTCTCCCGTCTTCTTCCAGAGCACGGAACGCCCACCTCTGTGGCCTTCGTGGCCACGGATCCCAACCAGGTGGTGGTTTCATTCGACGGCGGTGAGACGCTGCTCTATGACCTCAACACGGAGCAGAGCGTCATTACGCTAGAGACACAGACCAAAGATGGTACGTTCGTGATGCAACCATTAATTAGTAGAAGTTTATTTTCCATCTGTTCAGAAATAAATTAAAAATAACCACTTAATTAGATGAGCAGATGAGGTGGTTATGGACGTTTGATTCGGATGCCTCCGGGGAGGCTTCCTCTGGAGGTCTTCCAAACACGTCCACCTGGGAGGAGACCCCCAGGCAGACCCAGAACCCGCTGGAGGGATTTTATCTCTCAGCTGGCCTGGGAACGCCTCAGGATCCCCCAGGAAGAGCTGGAAAGCGTCGAGGAGAAGACTGGAATGACCTGTTCCGTCTGCTGCCACCCAACTCTGCATAAGCTGAAGAAAATGGATGGATGGATGGATGGATGGATGGACGGACAGATAAAACAAGACTATATTAAAACCAAATTGTTTTTCTTCCTTTGCAGGCAGTGAGCTGATCAACCGTGTCGTCAGTCACCCATCTGAGCCCGTCTCCATCACTGCACATGAGAACCGCACCATCCGCTTCCTAGACAACAAGACAGGTATTTGCAGGAAGGGGTTTTATTTGCAGTAATTGTATTTTTTATTTTTTTTTATCTGTAATGCAAATGCATCTAAATAAATTTGCTTTGTGTGTTTGTGCAGGAAAAGTTGTCCACTCAATGGTGGCTCATTTAGATGCAGTCACCTGTCTCACTACAGACCCCAAAGGCACTTACCTCATCTCTGGCAGTAAGTACTACTCAGCTTTACTGAGTCCTTATTTAGCTGAGCATCTTAGATTCTGACTGTCTCTTAAATAAAGTATTCATCACCTTTTCATTTCTGACAGTATCTACTCCTCTGTGCACTGAAAAGCTTCTGTTTCCTTTAACATCGCTGTACCTAATGGTTTTAATGCCAGGAATTTGCTTTAATGTTGCCTCCATTCTGCATACAAGCAAGTATTTAGCAGGAATTCATTCAGAAGTAATAGCAATTTAGAAAGAAATGAAACAACAATATGTATCGGCAGTGTTTTTTCTGACAAAGTACAAGGCCATTTATACCATATAAATGAAACAACAAGTCAACAATCTGCAGTCTTGACTAAAATGTACTACACTGCAGTAGGAGCCGTGCTTTAAATCTTAAATCTTTACCCCCTCGTAACATTGTTGTCTTTGTTCCTTACCTTCTACAGGCCACGACTGCTCAGTGCGCCTATGGATGCTGGACAACAGGACGTGCGTGCAGGAGATCACTGCCCACAGGAAGAAGCATGACGAGGCCATTCATGACGTGGCCTTCCACTCTTCCCAGCCCTTCATTGCCAGCGCTGGCGCAGATGCACTTGCCAAGATCTTTGTCTGACAGCACTGTCGTCATTCTGGTGAGACAGAAAGAGCAAGGGTGGGGCGCAGAGGGTGGGAGTTGTTGGAGCTCACAGATTCTGACAACGCACATACAATGAGATTCAAACCAGCGTGAACTTTGATACAGCAAAAACAGACAAGTCACAGAAATCTTGACATACTGTTTTGTAATATGTGTTATGGCTTTATCATTTAAAAAAAAAATTTCATACTTAAGACTTAGTTTATTTGATCAGTTTATTTGTATTGTTCAGCCTTTGAGATTTGTAAAACCAATCAGTATGATTGTACAAATAGTTTATGGGTGTGTTTTGCTCATGTCACATCTTTTGCTCACCGTGGATCATTTTTCTCTGCAGTATAAAGTCCTGCACCTCTATGGAAACAGCACAGAGAGAATTTAAAATAATCTTCAGTGCAGTATGACATAGCTTCCATGAATGTCAAAGCCATAAATCATACAAAAAGACAAGGACAAAATTTTCATTTCTTTGATTTTTTTTTTTTTACAAGTAGAAAACCTGGAACAAACATGTACAACATATTTCCAGCTTTTTTTTGGTCATATGATTGTTGGTCACAGCTGAGTAAGTAACAGCTTCTCAGTTTTGCTGAGGAGTGCAGATTTAAAAATTTTTTTTTTTACAGAATCTAGTTAGCGCAAACAGATTTTTGACAAACCTTTAAGTGAGAGACGTGATAAAATACCACAAATTTATGCTTTGATTTGGTTTAATGTCCAGACGAAACCTAAAGTCTCAGATAAGTTCAAGGACTGTTGGAAATAGAATAATTCTTATTGTTTTTACAGTTTCTGGTTATGATAAATTGTGCAATTTAAATCTTATATGCCCTAAAGATAACCTGCCTTTTAAACCTGCACGGGATTCAGAGCGTTAACAGAATTTTATTTTTTTGTCAGTATTTTTTTAAGAATCCACTGTAAATTCAAAATTCCTAAAGTTTATTTCCTCATTATATAAACTTTTTCTTACATTGTGTGAATCGATTTTACGTGAGACCTCATATTTTTGTCTTATATTAACATTGTGAGCAGTTGTAAACAGTTTTTCTAACTAAGTTTCTTCCTTTTCTGCCTTTAGAGTCCTACTATCACAACTGGGCCAAAAGAGACTGAAGACTACAGTGGACAAATTTGACCTGCTTACACACACACACACACACACACACACACACACACTCATACACCCACACACACACACACACACACTCAAACACACACTTGTCCTGCACCCCACTGGCTGGGTCACCGCCACAGGACGTCACCTCCCTCCCCTTGAATTCCTTGCTGTTCTCTGATGCCTCAGTGACTTCTTGTAATACTAATCACATCTTGTAATGCTTTTTTATAACTTTAAAATCCTGGCTACTCTGTTTTCAAGTAATCATGTTTGGAGTAACACTTTTCTACACTACAATACTCTGTTTGCTTGTTTTTCAGTCTGCCAACGGTTAGCACCAATTACCTTGCGTGTGCATTTTTTTGGGCGCTTCGATCGCTGATACACTACTCGCACTTCACGGAAAAAAAACCAACACTCACACTGCACACACTGCACAAGTGCACCGCCACATTTCATTTTAGATTTTTTAATTTTTTTTTCCAACAGTTGAAAAAATGCTTGTGGCTAACATAAGTACGTAGTCATGACTTAAAGAGTAACTGCTCCCAATGTTGACCGAAAACACCTGACCCGACCTTTACATTGGGACTCAATGTATTACATTCCAAAGACTCCAGGTAGGGTGTGTGTGGTGTCGTATTTGGGGTTGGAGAATGTTTAACTTAGTGCGTGTGACGTGAGGAAGCACTAGACAGCGGCTAACCAGTGTTGAACAAATAGCTTTAATTTCAACTTTGACACAAGTCTCGTTGTAAGTCTGAGTATTGTAGCGTTCCCATGATTCTGCCTATATTTGTGTGTGTGTGTGTGAGATTTAATGTCACTTTGCTGTACAAGATAAATGAACATACTCCCACAATCCATTTCTACAGATGTGCGGTTCGACTCTACGGGCCGATGCTCTGGCGCCACATTAATGAGTGCAAAGTTAACGTCCATAGAGTACAGAGGACGTGAGACTGCTCGGTATTTTTTTTTCTCAACAAATGGCATAGATTGTGTCATTTGGTGCTTTTACTGTACAGAAAAGTGTGTGTGTGTGTGTTTGTATATGCACTAGTTAAATCACGGTGCTATGAAAGACCTTGTCAGTCTTGAGTCAGAATCAGGGACCTGTTTTTGTGTGTTCTTGTGAGACGGAGAGACTGTGTTTCTCACTCATTGGGCTATAGATGTACATCAAGTGAATCACCTTTTTAAAATGACATTTAATCGTCGAATCATTTCATCACGTGTGGTCACATTTCAGAATTAACCGTCACTGTTAATGTTTCTCACAAGAGGGATGCGGCCTCGATTGTTTCTGGTTTGAGGTACAGAGCTGATTGCGGTGTTACAGTGAGGACCACCTGGACTGAAAACGCTTTTTTTTCCCCCCCTCTGATGAGAGATTGTCTCTTTTTGAAGTCGATGCCAGTTTGTAGGCGGCGCTCAGTTCTAGCTTTTGTCGTTATTTATTCAGGCTTTCACTAAAGCTTGACTTCACCTTCACTTGTGTGTTGAGGTGACGTTTCCTCTGTATCCGTTGCAGGAGTCGCACATTAGCCCTGAGAGCTTACGTGTGAAGCTGGAAGAGGAATGCTGTGAGGGGAAGGGGAGGGGGAGAAGTCCATTTTAAATTCAGCCACTTTTATTATTTCAGAAAATAAAAAAAAAGTATTGATTGAAGATGTGCAGATGTCAGCTAATAATGCTGACACTTTAGCACCTAACCTGTCTTGGTCGCGTTGTGGTTCTGCTATTTTGGATGTAACCCAGAGAACATTTGGCTTAAGTGGAAAGATTCTTCTTTTGAGGCACCTCACGTCTATCTCTGTTTGTGTTCTGCATTTATACCGATAACCACGGAACGAATGCTTGTTTGCTTACGGTAGAAGTTGCCCCATTTAGCGGTTAATTTAATCTTATTACTTTGAGAAGACTGCTTCAATCTGCTGTTAAATCAGTTGTTTATGGGGGCATCCTCCACCTCTACAGGGTCACACTAGGGGTCAGTTTCAAGCAGCCAAGAGGTAAACACTCCTTTTCAAATCACTGGAGACACTAGCGTTCATAATTCAGCGTTGCATTCTTTTCTAGACAGGGTGGTGGACTGTTGTATGACATTAAGGTGTCACTCTGCTGTTGCTTTGACTCTGAATCGGTCAAAGAAAACAACCAGGTGCAACAACATTATTGTACTGCTGCTGGGCATAACGTCCTGTTATCACGGTTAACTACTATTTGGCTCCATGCTTTAGGTTATTAGTGGACGGACAGGTTGCAGAAATAGAAGTATTTCTTATACAGTCTGAATACTACCAGGGTGGAACCTGCTGTGGCTCACAGTTATTTGATGATGAGAGTTACTGATGGCCGACTGATGCTTTCTTTTCGCCCTGAGCCACTATGTTCCCTCTGAGAATAAAGACAAATCAGTATGACACATCAAAAAAGAAAAAGAAATCGAAATAGAGGTTGTAAATGATGACTAGAGTTGCCATTATGTGCTGTAAATGTCCATCATTTCCTTGTTTTCTTTCTTGCATTTCTTTTTTTTTGATTATGAATATGATTATTAAGATGTAAGAATACTGTAGTATCATAAGTGAATCATTCTTCCTTGCTAGGCATAGAACTTGCTTGTGATTGATAATGGCAATGTAAAACTTGTAAAAAATCAAAACGATTAAAAAACATGAAAAATTAAGAAAACAAGTACAAAAAAAAAAAAAATCTGTTACCAGTCAGAGGCCAAGGTAAAGGACTCTCATTTCTTTGTGTTTTTATTTTTTTATTAGCAATTTATCACTGTGTGATATTTTGTACATCATATTAAGCTGTATTCAAACGATTTCCTCTAACTACAAGGGATAAGAGACCTGCTTTTTATTAATTTTGTTTTATTATATATTTTTGAACTGCATTCTAGCTTGTATCAAATGACTTTCTCTTTTTGTTTACGGGTCCCCTGTTGTATGTCATTAAGGAAGAAAAGACAAAAAATGAAAATTTTGTACAGTGAATCGAGAGTTGTGGTTTTTGTTGTCTTTCTTTTTTGCCTTCTACAAACACAGACACATGCAGGTATGAATGGTTACATGAAGGAAGATACACTGAAGAGGTGTGAAGCATGAAGTACGACTAAAAAAAAGGAATTTAATAGTAATGCAGTTTTGTACTTTTAAGAAGTTTTTAAAGGACTACAACGATGCTAAATTGTACATTTCACCATAAAACAGCTCCATATTGTTGTTTATTAGACCCCATGTGGCTGGTAAATGTCCACATCTGGGAAACTTTCCTCCTGATAAATGTCAAAACAGCCTTTTAGTGTCAAACCTTGCACAGAAATAATTTTGCACACTGATAGTCAAACATGCAAATCAAGTAATAATGAGCAAAATACATTTCTGAGTGAAGGAGAACTTTTGATTTGGCAAAGGAATTTTTTTCCAAAGAGCGTATACCATGTTTTGTAAAAATCATGAAGTGTCCCCTTTAAATGCCACCACCTGAAGTCACATCAAACATTTGAAACTGGCAAGTAACATTTAATAAAATCCAGTATAAGTTCTGCTCCTGGATATGTCAGCCATTTTCTAATCTAAGAAAAAAATAAAAAATAAATAAATATTGCTTTTCCTTTTAAGTTGGCACAAAGAAATGTCTTTTGATGCACACTTGGCATGCATTATATCATCTAATATTTAGGTTAGGTGATTCATTTCTATAGCACTTTATCCTACACAGAGTTTATTCATGGTGCTTTGCAGGCAAATAAAAAAATGAAGTAAAACAATAAAAATGCAAATACAACACTAAATTAATCAAAAACAGTACAGAAAAGTTGAATAAAATGCACAACGACTCATGGAATAATAAACTGAGCTGATGAAGGAAAAAGACAACAATAAATAAAAGCACTGTGAGATAAAGTACACAATATAATAGAAAATTAATTAAAATTAGGTGAATAAATGCAGATTAGTTTATTTAAAAAAATAAAAATCAAAAAAAAATCAAAAATGACTACAGTTGGGGAAAACCTTGATGAAACAGACCCTTTATGTCATCACACTGCACAAACATTTACAAGACCATTTATAATCCAAAATCAAATCTCAGAGTCAAACGACAACAAAGCAGCCTCTCTGCTTTGTCTCTACTTGGGAATTTAATGATTCAGTGTCCAGCTGTATCAAATATTGCCCTCTTGTGGTGAAAAGTAGATTCCTAGTGATCATTACTTGCGGTTGGTGAGTTATTGAGGTCTCCTGTCACATCACCGTTCAGCAGAGTGCTGTTGCCTGTAGTTCATTTGCTTGAATGAATTGTAAACCGTGCGACGGCTGCACAGTGGCAATGAGAAGAAGATAAGCGAGAGATAATGAGAAGATTGAGACCTCAAGTAGAAAACCTTTTATTTTTTTTTTAATGCATTAGCATGCAGGATTAGCTAACCAGTGAGGAGTCACAGTCATGCTGATGACTGTGGTGACCAAGCCTCATATGTAAGCACATTATAGATGCTGCCGTATGGAACTGATCACCCTTATCCACCCTTTCAAAGCCACAAAAATCCTTTCAAGTTTATTGAAACTTTGCATGGAAACAACTCTGCAATAGGTGTGGTCCTGTTCTGCATTCTGAGTGAGGTGTGTCCACTAAAAAAATGCAAAAAAAAAAAAAAGACTGGGTGTTGCAGTGGAAAAATGAGGCAAGAAGTGCAGTTTTTAGAGGGACAGAGAGGGAGGATGAGGAAGAGATGGGAGGGTTTGTTGAGCGCGGCCCCCTCAGGCAGTGTAAGAAGATCTGCGCCGACCTCGGCTGAAGGGAGGGACAAGACAAACAACCCTAAACCAAGGAAGGGAGGCAGAAAGAGGAAAGGGAGGAGGGAGAAGCCTGGGAGCAGGGAGTCAAATGGGCGGGACTTTCCGAGAGGCTACTGGCTCTGGGATGTGTCAGTCATTTCACTTCCTCCTTGACTATGGCAAGATTACAGATGAGAAGGCAGGAGGGAGGGGAGAGGGAGGTACCCTCACACAGCTCTCTCTCTCTCTCTTTCTTTCTTTCTCTCTGTGCGCTTTTTCACAAAAAACACTTGAACTGGGGTTGAAACTGAAACAGGGCACGACTCGTAAAAGGAGTGCAGCCTCTTGCCTCCTTCATTCTCACAGTTTCCTGTTCAAGGAGGCCATTTTGTAAGCTCAGCCTTGGAGAGGAACAACAACAAAGTTTGGCATTGTTTTTGTTTTTCTTGCTCTCCCACAGCCCCGGGGGAGTTTCACAACCAAGTTTGGACTTTCTCCTCTGCAGAGCGGCGTCTTTGGACGGCAAGGAGGGAAAAGAAGGTGGAGGTGGGAAAGCAGTGGGAGGGTAGTTTTCTCCCTCACTGTGTCTGTCTGCTCTCACACACATTGTTCATGCATGTCTTGTCCGGACTGTGAAAGGAGCCTGACGACGAGAGAGAAGAGGCAGAAAGGAAGAGAGAAACACTTGCTTCCTGGATAAGGATTTCTTCCTTGATCCACTGGAAGGGGGTGGACGCAGGAGTCAGAGGAGTGTGTGCTCAGTGTGTCCATGTGTCAGTGTGGGAAGCCCTCAGTCCTCTGATAGTGTGAATGAGTGGTGGCTTCTCTGACACTTGTACGCTGCACCTGGGCGTGTGTTTGTCACTGTGTATGTTGAGAGCAGACAAGCGGACTCTGAATGGCTAACGCTAGCCCTTGCATGCCCTCAGGGCCCATGGCCCAGGTCTTCTTCCCCCCTGGTGGCCCCTCGCCGCCAGGCTCGGCTGTAATGCAGCAGGGGACACCCATATCCATGCCCTCCATGCACGCTCAGGGTGGCTTTCCTGTGATGGACCTGACCTCGGTGCAGGGTGCTGGCGGGGCCGTGATGCCTTCAATGCCACCCACTCCAGCGGGGGTGTCCTTCATCATCCAGATCGGTCTGACCAGGGAGTCGGTCCTGATGCCCCAGACAGCTGACCTGGCCTATGTAAAGCAAATTGCCTGCTCCATTGTTGACACCAAGGTAAGAAACGTGTCTGTTTGGTTGGTAGTGAAAGAGTGTGTATGTGAAGACTGGGCAAGGTGAAAATGGGTTACATGTTGTCTCTACCTGTTCAGGTGCAAGTCTGGATTGTACACTTTGCACCCACGGGTCAGGGGTTCTGCTTTCCCGGTGAAAAACTTGTGTTTGCGCTCCATTATTGTCATAGGAAATGAAAGCGTTTCAACATTCAACAAGTGTTTGAACAGATAACTGTGAGAAAGTGAGTCACAATTTTCCTCCGCTCTTAACTACAGCAATTAGGTTTTCTTTTCTTTTTTTCTCTCACACAGTTGGAAGAGAACACTTTGTTCAATTAGGCTTTGTTATGCCACATGTAGTGCAGCAGATCAGCAGAGGGATGTCTGACAGGTTTAGTGTTTAAGATAGAGGTAGTTTCATCCGGTTGTTCACTGATGCTGCAACACATGTGTTGTAGATAAGCATTACTTCACAGCAACATAGCAAAGATATGTCAGTAAAGGCAGCACTTCACATGAATTTTTACTATATTTCATTTATCCTATTAGTGTGGAGAAAAACTCAATATATATTTAATCAAAAGAAAGTCAACGTTCAGGTTTTATTTATTTTCCATCAGTTAATCAGATTATCAGTGAATAGCACATGCAGATTATATTATATCCTAATATGCTTCTATCAGAAGACAAAGTTCTCCATCTCCTGTGACTTTTCTAACTTTGAGCAAACATTAGAAAGGTTAAAAAATGGGCAAAAGTCCCTTTCACTTCTCTACAACATCAGAAGTTTTGCATTTCACGCCATAAGAACACACCAGGCCAATTTTAGTCTCCTTGCTGAGCGCTTCAGTGATTTCTTCTTCTTCTTTTTAAAAAAACAATTAATAATCACATTAAAGTTATGGTTTTATCTCGCCCTGAGCATCAAGGCCTTTTCAACCTCGAATGCATCATTTCAACTTGATAAATTACACTGAAACATAAACGTAAATGCAAATAAAAGAGAGAATTTGACGAATCTCACTGTATTTTAAGTGTAAAATGAGAAAGGCACAGCTTTTCCAGAAAAGAAAACAACACCTACACTTTTCCCTCTTCCTCCAAAAGTCTATTTCTTCTTTATTAAACTGAAACAGACAACTTTAAGGCACACATGTGCAGTAAGCGGGAGGGCTGGGTAGGGGGGGAGAGGTAGCGACATCCTCTTTGCAACAGGAAGCAGAGAGTGTTATGGGAAATATGGTATTTATCTGAGAACTGACAGCCCTGCTTCAATAAACCATGCGGGGTGAGCAACATTTTACAATGACCATTTAAGAGCGTATACAGTGCAAAACACAAGCTGGGAGGCAACAGTATCCCTACGTCAGGGCGGCAGTTTGAGATGGCCATATGCTTTTATCTGCCAATTAGCCTGGCAGGTGATTAGATTAGCAGATTTCCACCGCCTGCTCAGAGCAGCTTTGTAAAACTCCCCACAATCAGAAATTTTCCAGGAAGCAGAGCTAGCTGTCTCCACTCTGCTAATCTGTTTTTGTGCACAACAGTCTTTGTTCTCTCCCGTCATATGAGTGGGTCTCCGTCATGCCAATTGAGTGAGATAGATAATTCAGCAGTACTGTGCATCTGATGCGTGATCTGTACAGCAAGCTTGACACACGGTGCGGTGCTGAGGCTGGGATCACTTGCTGTACTGTGGCATCATTCCAGCTGTGTTTCCATACGACTGGAACACGTTACCTTTAATCAAATTGTAAACAACAACCGTACGTCTCTGCCGGTCCGGTTCACGTGTGGCTTCATCTTCCTCTTTCTTTTGTGTTTTCTCATATGAAGCAAAACAATATGTATCCTGTGTAATGTGAGAGAGTTGTTGTTTGGAGTTTGTTTTTCCTCTCCTTTCGTGTTTTTCCAAACCTGTAAGAAAATCTAATTCTCCTGATCGGCCATAAAAAAGCACCAAAGAGTGTCCAGGAAAAGATTGAGACGAATAATTATAAAATAGTCCATTACCTCGGTGGCTTGTTACAGAAATCCTTTAGTTGCTTCATTGCTGTACAAATAAACTGCATAGATTTACACTCTGTAGTACATAAAAATCACTAAAGACCAGAATGCAAATGGAAGTCTAATAAAAAAAGAATTCAGTAAGGATGCAGCTGCTGCAATGCTTTCAGCTGTTATGCTCATCTCCAGCTCTGTATTTTATTCTCTAAAGTAACTCTGCAAGATTCACAGTTCCAAAAAAAACTTTATTTATCTCATTTTGGCACTGTATGCAGTTCTTCAATTCATCTCTAAAAGCCAACTTTCTTGTGATTGGCCACTTTACGGAAGCCTGCCGATGGACAGCACCCGGTGTTTGTGAAATCTGATTTATTGCTCTGCTTTGGCATCCCTTTGCAAAGCTCTCCGCCTATTTAAAATGATGGATTATTGGAATTTAACAAATGCTGAGGCTTTTCTTGTAAAGGACAGAAATTGCACATGTTGTAATTAGCGTGGATTTATAGTTCTTTGGTTTTTCCGAGTGAATTAGTTGGTGCATGTTTGTGAGCATCACCGAAGTCAGACGCTCCATCAAGAAAGTGTTTGTCCATGAACTTTTATGATAAATCCCAAGAAATTAAAGAATGCAAATCAGAAAGTAGTAGAGGTGATGGACGTTGACAACATAATTGGCTACGATGACATTTCCATAATGATGACTGGTCCAATGATTATTATTTAAAGACCAAACCAAGGATGGAGATCGCAAATTAGCTGTTAATCTTTCTGGCTCGTGTAATCAATAAATCAATAAACAACATCTGCAGAATTACAGTTGAGAATCAGGCCCACAGTCCTACAGAGCTTCAAATGTGTTGACACCCATCTACATGAAACCTTTTCTGCATTTTTAAAAAAGCAAAGGAATGTTGATTTCACAGCAGAATCCTAAATATACATTTGGGCACCAGTTTGTGGTTTGTGCTCCACAGCTTTAAATTTAGAGAAAAAGGTCCTTTGTCAGCAAAAAAAAAAGTCACCGCCTCTACCTCACTGTTTTCAACATCTTCCGACCCAGCGACAGAAAAGTCAGTTCAGAGTGCTGCTCAAACCCGTACAACTTCATTTTACGTTCTAGATAAGATCCAAAAGATCCAAAAAATGGGATAAATTCTGTTGAAATGAGTGTAAAACTGTGCACTAAATATCTAGAAAATTTTCATCTGATGAACAGGTACAGCCATAAAGATATGGGTTGTAGTTTTGAATATTTTAAAGCTTTGATGAAGAGCCGGAGTAAGAAGACAAAGAATGGATGTTGTTCTTTCATACAGTGTGGAATAAGATGAGTTCTCAAATTTAAAAAAAATAGGCCAAAGGAAGCTTAAATTTAGGGAATTAAACATCTTTTTAAATGGACATACATCGATCTAATAACTAATAAACCACGGTGTATTTAGACATTAAGCCTGATAGTCTGAAGGTATTGTTTGCCTTATTTGCATCTCCCTGCTGTAGTAGCAATGGGTCTGGTATACTGTAAGATAACCGCACCACAGCTTACATTGAGGCTGTCGGTGTGGAGTTTCCCTGTTTTCTCTGTTTTCTCCCCTCTGGGTGCTGTAGTAACCTCCTATTCCACAAGATTTACAGTCTCATTTTTTAATTAACTAGTGCTCCAGCTTTGTTTATCAGTCGCTGCCGCTACTTTTAAAAATGGAGACGATCAAATGCAATACTTGAATTCTCCCAAGTATAAACCAAGTAAGTTCTGTTCAGACTCAAGCATAAGGGATATTATAAAGTAATGGTTGGTGTTTCAGCCTCACTTTTTGATGGTCATGGACAGTTTACGTTTTTGAGAATGACGTAAGAGGAAAAAAAGATCTGAAAAGATACCTTCATCCGCACAAACAAAAACACGCACAGAGCCTGATCTTTTTCAAACCTTGTTCGACCAGTCTCTCTCTCTCTCTCTCTCTCTCTCTCTCACTCACACACTCAACAATCCCCAAAAATCCCCTAAATACAAAACTCCTGCCCTGCTTGGAGCTCCAGCTTTAGGTGAGAGAGTTGGACAATAGACAGCTTGTCCCGGCTCGGCCAACTGAGTGCGACACATGAGTTGGACTGTGCGTGCACGCATGAATGCCTATATTGGCGTGTTTAGAGGGGCAACGAAGGTAGTTCGGTACCCACACCCCCCACCCACGGTCATCTCTCCCATCCCAGAAACGGTGAGTCACCGACTCTGTTTATTCACAGGATCCCTCCTTGTGTTCCATTGACACATTTTTCCATTCACTTCTCAGTGGAGGAGAATGCTCTGCCTCGCGAGGCTTCCAGCGCTGCCAACCCACCCCCAACTTAATGGCAGTCCTACAGCTCTTGTCCTTTATAACTTCTTCATCTGAGCATTACCTTCAGCAGAAATACACCTTCAGTCGCAAACTGTGCCTTTGCTCTAAACTTCACACACCTTTTTAAACCCTCCACTGACTCTGTACCTGGCAATAGAGCTCAACACAATCCAATTTGTAGTGTAGTCGCCCTACTTTCAGCAGCTCCCCCTCCGCCCCCCACTGATGGAACAAGAACTAATAGTGTGGCCTGGAAACCAGAAGTCTGTCTCCGCTCAACCGTGATGCAACTCTGATGCATTTGCTCTTTTGTTGGGCTTGTTCGCTCCGTCTACAGTGTCAGTTTTCTTTTTGTGCCAATTTTCTTTTAATTTATAGCCAAGATTCCTTTCCCTTCCTTTCCTTTCCTTTGTCCTCCTGTTTCCTCTGTCTTCAGGATAGCAGCCTCTTCCTCTTCTTGTGCCTTTCCCTCTTTACCTCCTCTTTTGATCCTGTACTTCCTCTCTTTATCCGCTCATCTTCGGCCTCTTCTCGCCGCCTTATCGTGAACTTCCTTTCGCGCTCTTCCTCCTAGTATCCCCTCCCCTGCTCGTCCACTTTGCATCCACCCACTGCCCCCGCTGCCTCTCCCTACTGTCTCATCTTTTCTTGTCCTCTTGCTCACACTTTAAGCAAACCATGATGAAACTCATGGTTGCATGAACCACGAGAATATAGTTTTGGAGGACTCATAGCTGCTTCCAAGAAAGTACTGAGTGACAAATCTTACACCCCTATTTATCAAGTGGTTGCCTCAGTTAGAATCAGTCATACTTTCCAGTGTCAGTGTAAATCAAGATTTATGATTCCAAAACCAGTGCAGTTAACCTACTTTACTTTGAGGTCTGCTTTGTATTTCCCCTTGTTCACCAAGTTCGCCAAAAAGGTGTGTCTTCCTAACAGTTTCTATTCTTTCAACACCGACTGCGTGCTGTATTTCGTCATTAAGTAGACACACGGTGATTTTGCTTGACGTCAGTGGGTGTGTAACAACGCGTGTGTGCGAGGATGCCAGTGTGCGCCAACCTGTCGAGTCTTGTCAGCGGCAGCTGTGTCGCATTACCGGATTGTCGAACATGTCTGTGAACTAATCTGTGATGAGTTACTACACATTTAACATCCAGCGAGCGTGTCTGGGGCTCGCGCTGCTGTTAAATCATTTAAATTGTAGAAACTGCTGAAAATTAAGCCTTTGAGGTGAGGATGTCGGTAGTTAACTTTTACGGCTTGCAACCTACAGACGTTTCTTTTATTGGGATGGTTAAAAACACAAGGAAATATAAGTGACGACACACACACACACACACACACACACACAGCTGGGACTGAGAGCCCCTGCCCTGGCCATTGTTTCCACCTCCGTTTTGGAAAGGGCTTGTTTCTTTATCTCTCTCCCAGGAGAAGGAGCTTGGCCCTGGGAATGGGATCATAGACACCACCTCCTGTTTACCTCACTCTCTTGTATGTGTATTCTACATAGACACACACAGACACGCTGTAAAGTAACACAACAGTTGGCCCTGATTTTCCAGATAAAGACTCAGTGTGACACACAAGGTCATATTGTTTGTAAGAAAACAAAACAGTTCCGTGCAGCGCCGCTGTAGGTGAGGACACTGACTTAATTTGGACTGTATTACAACCTTCAGCTACACTTTCATCTCCTTATTGATCTAATGTCGTGGGGTTTTTTTTTACGGCTGCTTGGATTATTAAAAAGCCTCCCGTGTGTGTCAGAGCTATTGGACAAACACGCTCTGCTTATCAGCCCAGACCTTTGTTGGTCAGTGAACATATCAATTAGCAGGACCCTGGCAGGTGGACATGCAAGTGAAAGAACAAACCACGCCTCCATCAGACCGTATGACATTCGATGACTGAGCAAAGATAACGCTGACCAAACAGAGCAGCTTCGGCCAACCACTCCAAACCTCACGGCGGCTGCAAGTACTTTATCTGCTCAAACCTTACTGCTGTAAAAGAAATGGCGTCTATTTGCAAAGGGGTAGACCTGCAGCCACATGTATCAGTTCTGCTTACCCAAACCTTTCTGCCATGATTTGCATGGTAGCGGAACAGCTTTGCATGACTGACCCTGCCTGGTGTCTCCTCGCTGTTGGCTGCAGGGGGAAGCTTAGCCCGCATGAGGACATTTGATTATTCAAAGCACACACTGCTACCCAGAGTGCAGTGACAGGGATGTTTTTCAGAGGAAGGGGAAAAAAAAGAGGATGATAGATGGGAGATTTTATGTTCGAAACATGAGATTGTGATACCAAAACCTTTTGTCAGATATAATGCGCAAAAATATCAAATCTGCAGCACTTCCCAGTGTATTAGAGGATAACTTGAGTTTAATATTGCTATAATGTACAAGTATTGTACTTTTTGTCCATCATTTCCATCAGGAATTACAAAATTCTACTCACCAACTTATTTGATGAATTCTTTTGACATGAGGACATCAGATATAATGAGGCATCACAATCAGATGATCATAGAGGTTTTAAGCAAAAATTGCTTTTAACTAATTAATTTTGAAGCCAAAACGGACAAAAAACAACCTGAATCATTATTATTGTACTACTGTTTTTTCAGCAGGTGACGTCTGACATCTGACATTGTTTTGTGCTTTGAATATCAATCAGATCTGGCTTTGCAATCATCATATAGAGCTTTGTGATGCTGATTGAAATGATCAAACAAATTGTATGTGTTGCCTTGTGTAGTGGCAACAACCGCAAAAAGTTTCTAGTCAACATCATCCTCTTTTGTAGAAAGACAACTAACTAGAGCCAGATGATTACGACCAACGGATAATCACCATTATTTTTTAACAATACTGAGATCACGATTAGCCTAGTTAGTTAGTTACAAGATGTAAAAAAAAAAAAACGGCTCACATGCAGGGGATAGGAGAAGCTCTCTATGCACAGAGAGGCCTCTTGTCTCCATACAGAAGCTCAGAGAGATGAGTGACCACAACTTACTTTGAAAAGACTGTAATCAAGCATTCTAATGTCACATTTGCCCAAGTTGAAACCGAGTAGCACGTTTCTACATTGGCTGTTTTTTATGGTTTTCTTTGTGGGGAGAATTTTAGATGTCAGTATCACAGTCAATCATGTTCATTTAATTGTGGGAAGCCCAAATCGTCATAGTGGATAATAATCCATTGATTGTGCAGCCCTACAACTGATGTTGCTCTTATTTTGTTCTTGTCACCAAATCTTTACTTTTCTGTTTGTCTCCTATTTCTCACTTTATTTTTTTTTTTGTTGCTGTGCACACATGGCGCCTCCATGTCAACAAACTCATTGTCTTGTAAATGAAGTTCCTTCTTGTTTCTTGCAACTATTACACATGCTCACATTGCAGTGTTGATGCTGACATGATAGGTTTTGCAGTTCTAGTGCAAAGCTTTTATCACAAGTGAAAATGCTTTCCGACACTACTAAAATTCAGAACTAAGTTATAAAGTGGAATTTTCCTTTAAGTCCTCATGTGTTTCTCAGGCCCGTTCAGCCTCTCAGACCCCTGCATTCCTTCTCTTGTTCTGAGCAAAGGAGACCTTATGATACTAATCCAGTGATTAGTAATGGTAAAAACGGTTTTGTGGCATAATCCAATTGGGAGCTGCAGAGCAGAGCTGAGCTGCATTTGATGCCATTTGACCATGTGAAGTGTTTGCACCAGCCGGTTAGAGAGAATATGTCCTGATCTCAGAGAAGCAGCACAGCACAAGACATTTAGACACATCTCATACACAGTGGGGACTGTCCAGCCAGTGATTCCCTCAAAAACGAGTTTCTTATAAGGAACCAAGTAATATTCATACTTTTTGTGCTTTGGTCTCGTTTCCTGGACTTGATTTTAATTTTGATTATAGCGGATCTTGCAAGCTCTCAAAGATGATGATCTCATGATCTCAGAGAAAACAGGGGCAGCTAAGTCACCACAGGGCACGAAACTATTTGCTGTTCTAATGCTGGATGTTTGAGATGTGTGTGAGGGAGAGTGTTCTTGGGAAAACAGCAGACAATGGGGTCAGTGTGAGGGTTGACAGGATGGGTTTGGCTGGTCTGGTGCGCAAGTGTGTTTGTGCGGCGGCTCAGACACTTCGGTGGATGTCTGTGTATGCGAATGTCTGCGTGCAAGGGACAGTTATGAGGGGAAATGGGCAAAACCACAGTCTTACCTCAGTAGATAAACACATGACATCAATACTGAAGACTGGTCAGTGGAAGAACCAAATGAACAATATTGTGGGACCTTCAGTTCTCAACATGGAGTCTGAGGAGTCGCTGGAGCATCCAGCAAACACTTTCACTTCACATTACATATTGATCACAGCTATGTAGTTACAGCATATTATAGTATAGTGTAATTAATGCTCAATAATAATCTTGTAGTTCAAGAAGAACAAGATAGACATACACCCTTTCGTACATTGCCTCCTTTTGAGATAAATAAATAAATTAAAAAACAAATGAAAACTTGGAGGTACAAAAATAGTTCAGAATGAATGAATGGCTGCAGAAATGCAGAGTACTGAGAAGAGTCTGGTGTTTCTGCATGTGTGCAGACAGCACTTGTGCTGATCAAACAAGCTATCGCATGGCTCAGTGGGTTTTTATTTTTACACTTTAAAAATGTTCAATTGAACAAGTGTTTTGTGTGGCAGCTCAAGCAACAGCAACTGGCCTCTAAAAATGCAACCACACATGCGTCATATGACTGGAGTTAAGTGTGCAGCCTCCAGCGCCTCCTCATTCAGTTAGGAACTAAAGCCACGCAACACATGGGGAGAGGAAAGCAGGGAAAGAAGCAGCATGTGGAGAGGAGAGGGGACAGGCATAAAGGAGGAGGGGATGACTCAGAGTGCAGTAATGTGGCCCATTGTGGCCCTCAGCATGCAGCTTTGTGTGTCTGTGTGCCCGCGGCGCTCTTGGCACATGGAGAATTTGCAAACACTCCTCACATGGCTCATTGAATGTGTGTGTGTGTGTGTGTGGTTTTTCTTTATGGTTCGGTCACTCTGCACAACTGCTTAAGGTGGATTCATAGCCGGGGGGGTAAATGATCAGTAACGCTGACAGTAAAGATGACGGATGAAGGAAAGAGAGAATGGAGGGTCACCGAGGTGTATCCGTGTCAAGTGCTTTAATATATCTGCTGTAAAGTTTCTGCACCGTGTAAGGAGATGTCATCGCAGGCCTCTGGAGCAGCTATGGCTCAGCGGCTGTTGTTTTAAGCGCGCTACATAAATAACAGTGACTTGACATCAATCTGTACTCAGTTTCTATCATTATCACTTATTTGATAATTGTTTTTGGCATCTCGTGAGATTTGAAGGAGTCATTGTTGTTACAGGGACTTTCCCTGATGTCAGTACGGAGGGAGACGCTTCAACAGTGACTGGATTGTCACGGTGTAATTCATGAGCAGTCATGCAGGGAAGCTGCAACGCCCCGCTTTCCTCATATTTCAGCATGATTGGCACAGAATGGAAAACAATAATTTCTGTCAGTTGCATAGAGACCCTACATCAACTAAGGTACATGCAACAAGTAGCTAAGCTGGTCTTTGTGATTAAATCTATCTAGGTCACATCTTTTTAAAAAAAAACAAAAAACATTTCATTTAGTTTTTTAGTAATTTTAAGTTAAATATTGGGGATCTAATTAAGAAAACATGATGGAAATAGATGAACTGAGACAATAGTGGACCTTCTTCTGCATTATAGGTACATCATGTGCCCCTTTACCGCTCTAAAGGCAAAACACCATGCAGTAAACCTATATAAACAAATGAACCACATCAATAACATACCATACATATTAGCAGCAGTAGTGGAATTCTCTGATTTACTAGAGAAGCACACTGATTTTCATCATCTTTCTGACTTTTGAGAAACTGACGACACAATAAGTTTTACAACCTGATGAGATTAAAAACAAAAACGACTGTCACGTTGTTGTCGAAATGCTAGAAGGTTGGAAAAAGTAATTCTAATGCTCTCATTTTATTGCTCATTTTGTTTCCATTCATCTTGATTTTCCCCCTTTTCTCGACTTGCCCTTTCCTCCTGCTCTCTGTCTCTCCCTCTTGTCATGAATCAGTAAGTTGTTCGTTGCACACAAAGTGGATCGAGTCCAATGTTCCTATCAGCTTACCTGCCCAGAACCCAGCCAAGGAAAGACAGAGGAGGAGGAGGAGGAGGAGGAGGAAGGTGGGGATTGGTAGAGACGGGAGCTGCTACCAACAAAGGCTGCTTCAGAACAGCAGTGCGTGCCTCCTTTATCCCCAGACCCCTCTCTCATGCCTGGTTACGGCTCTCATATTACCTCTCCGTCCTCCTTGATGCTTGGAGCAGAATGAGATGCTTTGTCCCTGTGCTCCTGCTTGAGACTAAGCTTCTTCCACTTACTGACTGCACACACACACACACACACACACACACACACACACTGTACCAGGCCCTTTTTGTCTATCTTTCTATGAACTTTCTCAGTGCACAGTGCTTTCATTTGTTATAGCTCAACATGCATTCATCCTGCTCTTAAAAATCCGTTTTGTGCATCTTTGATTTTTACGATGCTGCCATTTATTTTTATGTGAACCTGTCCGAGTCTTTTTTATGTTTTTATGCACGCTGGACTCAAAAGGTTCTTTGTGTTATGCAGGAATCATGTTACATTTACCATGTATTTGTTTTAATATAGTGTGTGCATGTGTTTGTACTTTAACCCAGGCTGTTTATGTTTCTTTGCGTCATTTGCTTCAAGGCTTTTTCCACTGTGAAATTATTACGTAGGTATGCGTGTCTGTGTGTGTTTTTGTGTGTTCAGCCCTGCTTGTTTGTATGTCATAGGTGAGGTGATGTTTTTTTGATGTGTTGTGTGTGTGAGTGTGAGACTAGGATTTACTCTACCCCCGCCAGTCTCTCTGGTTTATACAGTTATCTCTGGTATGTAGAACCTAACAGGTCAGGAATGTAAACCTGATTAGGTCGCTGCTCTCTAGTATGACATGACATCCACAAACACACATGCTTTAAAAAATGCATGAGTCAGGGGAAAACGTAAAGTATACAGCACATTACGACACAACCGTTTTAATCACCAAAAAAATATTAAAAGCGATACTTTTACAAAAGCACCAAAGTCAAACGATGTATTTTTTACATGTGTTTTTGCTTATTTACGTCAAATTGGAATCATGTTGTGAATCAGTATTTCACCACTATATGATTTTTAACCATTTCGGTGTTTCGAAGAGTCAAAAACCAACCAGCTGGTCTGTTGTATCAAATGTGGCAACTAGTTATGGTTAACCAGCTGACGACTAACTCTAAATCCACTGCAACAGAAATATGTGCATCCCATTGGTTTCACTTTTACTTGTTAGTTTTAAAAAGTAAAACCAGTGTTTGCAGGAAACAAAGAAATGCACATGTGCATCGCTGTAGCTTGCAGAGATTTTTTCAGTCACTTGTTACCACATATCGCCACGCCTGTGTACGCACAAAGACCTGCATTTTCTTCTATGAAAATGTTTTTTGTTGTATCAGCTCTATGCGTTAGCTACTCGCTTCACTCCACCAATTTCTGTTTTAACAGGAAAAATCTAATAAAACCAAAAAGAAGCTTTTGCATTTGGCCTTTAATGTCTCCTGGCAAAGATCAAAGGTTTCCTCTGATAAGCTATAATCTACTGCAGAAGCTGCATGTGTATGTAGACGCACAGATTTTTTTCTCTCTCCTGTGTGGATATTTCAGTTTATGAAGAGAGCTGACAGTGATAAATGGATGCATATTTCCAGCAGAAGCAGGAAGGTTCAGAACATCCACCTTTGCTCACAGGTGTGTTCATGCTGCTGTTTATGGAAAGTAAGATAATCAAGTGGTTTAATGCGACGTAATGTGAATGACGTGATGGGGGGGCATGGTTTACTCTGTTACGTTGTTTAGCTTGTCAGTTGTCTTTTCTTGATTCATCCTCATTTTGTTTTCCCTCTTTGTGTCTGCCAAGCCCAGCGGTGACTTGACGTCATGGGTATAACTTAATTCCTTGTCCTCCTTGCACAGTGCTGCCGCTCACTGCTTTGATTTCATACGTAATGTGCTTTTACAAGACAACGGCTCACATTCACTTTTTGTTTTGTTAAAGCCACCACAGCCTGCATCACAGGCTCCACAGGTGACCGAGGGCACGGGGAGGGCATGGATGGCTGTCATTTTTGTCGTCTGCTCCATCTTTTTTTTTGCCAGCGTGTGACCTCATCGGGGTTAAAAATAGAAACGCAGGGCCGGTAACACATTTGTTCCATCGCTAACACTGTCAGCACAAAAGGAAAAAAAAAAAATTCCTGCATTGCGCCAAGTTGTTGTCAGGAGCTAATGAGGGCAGAACACTGACGTCTTTAAATGTCCATTACCGTAGCAACCCCTCATTAAACACCTCATCATTTTCAAAAAGGTGGGGTTCTCTTCGAGTCCCGTGCTTGACATTTTAACAAGGATACTGGGAGCTGTGGTCCAACAATTAGGGCCGTGTCTAATAGAGAAGTATGAATATAAAGGCATGAATTCCCACAGACACAGTGCAGGTGTATCTTCATGATCCTCAAGAATGTGAGTGAGCTCGTGTGCACGTGTGGTGGAGGGCGTGTGGCTTGTCACACAGTAAGACGTGGATGTTTAAACAATGTCTGTTGTTTAAAGGGATGCAGTATGTTTCCTCCTGACTATAAAATGACTGGATTGTGTTCCTGTTGTGATAACCAGCTTCTGCTGCAGAAGCACATCAGTGTGGAGGACCATGTAGGGCTATAGAGGTCACACTGTTTACAGAGCTCAGTGTGCGGTGTCACACACAGCACGTGGTGTGTTTCAGCCATGCTGATTCCCCTGTTTGTTAAGCATGTGTTGTCGTCATTGGAGATGTGTTTCTCTTACACTCTGCGCTGTGTAAACACAAATCCAGCTCCTGACACTCTGCAACGTCTGACTTCTTCAGTCACTGCAGACTTGCAACAACTTCAAAGAACAGGTTGAGCTCTCAGGAGTGTAATTTCAGTCCATTTCAGACTTAACTGCTACGAGCACTTGAAATATAAAATTAAAAATTCAGTTGCAGTTCAACTGTGCTTTTTGTGCCCTTTTAAAATGATTTTGCTCTGTTACATTCTGTTTGTTACATTCACAGACCAGAATATTCAGTGTTGATCATGCCATGAGTTTGTTGAATGTTAAAATATCCTGCCAATCTAAAGTTTTTTCTTTATCCTGATTTTTTTCATCACATGTTTATGGTTTTTATTGTGGCAACTGCCTAATTTATATTTAAGCGGTATTTTACATGTATTCATACGTTACTTTACCACCTCTAAGAGCTATAAACCACATGCTCACGGTTTCAGTTTCCTGTGTTGTTGGTTTGATGGATGAGATTATAATGTGCAAATACTAAAGAGAGCTCTACAAACATGACTACCACTTACTCTGCTCCCACTACTACTGTGCACTTTAAGAAATGGTCTATATATGTTGCACAGAATGGCACTAAGGTAGAACAATACAGATGTAGAGCAGAGGTCCCGTGCCCTATGGGCAGTCCTTTCTTTGTTAATTCATGGAACTTATGGAGTTTCCGTGCATGTGGGGAAAACATGTCAACATGTTTGTGTCAAAGAAACCACCAGCTGCAACCACTAATAGCTGACCAAGCAGTTGGTAGCATGTAAGTTACATCCCACATGTTGTGCTGATTGTGCATATTCACCATGCCACAGCTGGTTAGCAGCATTAACCTAGCATCCTTAAAGTTAGAGATACAGTATCTCATAAAGTTACATGAACACGCTTTTATCAGACTCATTACATCAGCTACTCTATTAAACAAAACGCAGGATTGATCTTGACTGCTTTGTTGACGTGCAGCCACCTAAACCTGCAGTCTCTAAACTTCAGAGTTCCGACTATTTGCCACTGATGTTGTTGCATTCACAAGATTTTGGGTGAATGTTCGTGTACCAGAGATTGCTCGTGTGTTTGTGCGGCTTGGTGGTTGAAGGTGGCTCATGCTGAGCTGTTGGAGGGGAAGTGATGGGGAGGATGAAAAGCAGAAGCAACTAGCTTTCTCAGCAGGACATAAAAGTCTTTGTGTTCTTCACACATGCAGCGTCTTTATATAAAGAGGGTCTATATTTAGATGCACCACTCTGTAGCCGTTTGACAAGGCCTTGAGGTCGAAATGAAGCCGACACGACTGGACATCGGTGCTTTTGTGCAACACCAAAGGCAAGGTGATACCCACCTGTTGCTGAAGTGAGATAATTCTGCAGGGACTTGTTTTCTCGCTTGCTCTTTTAAGTTCATTGCTATTATAACAAAACTGTCGCTGATTCAATCATTTCTCAGAACGCTTTGTCATTGAAAGAAGCTGTTCTAAAGCTGTTAAGGTGTGCAAGAAGCAGCACCAACATAAAGTAAAGAAGAAGAGGAAGGAGGTATTAGATCATTGTTTCAGTACATCTGCACTTGTTGCACTTCACACTGAACATCTCAGTCTCTATTTCTGTGCTCGTGGTCTTCCTTATATGACCAGAGTCTGAGGTGGCCGACAAGGAAATAAACAAACCAACAGGATACGAGCGCACAGGAGAGGAAATAAGCGGTGTAGCATCGAGTGTGTTTGAATACAATGTTTTCCAGCTCAGATTTCACTCACTAAAGCTGCGCTCGGCGTTATCACACTGATTGGATGAGACGAGGATGTTTTTTGTGTGCAAAGTGTACACAAAGAGCGGTTTGTTTGTTCTGAGCGTTTTAGATCCCTTTGTATCAGTGTGTGTTTTTAATAATGACGAGTAATCTGGACGAAGCTGGTTGCCCTCTTTGACGCTGTTGACAGTAGCAACAGCGCACAGAGGCCCACAGCAACAGAAAGTGACAGTTGCCATTGTTTAGGGTGACGGTAGTGAGGGCGCCTCGACTTGTGAATTGGTGAATATTTGGTTGTTAAATTTTGCAGTTCAATTTAAAGCACTGAGAAAGCTTTTTGTTAACCTCATTGTTTTTATAGTCCCCGTTTTAAGACCCTCTGTGGAGAGGTTTTCTACCTTGTTAATGTGTCTATATGGTGTTTTTTTATGTGCTATTGTGAGCAAAATAAGCAGTCGACACAACGGGCAGGCATTTCTGCCTTGAAACTGCAGTCTACCGATGACCCTCTCAAAAACAGGGTTTATACTCAACGAAGAAGGAGGAGTGAGAGGCAGAGGCTTTATAAATCTGCACAGGAAGCAATGACAAGTAAAAGTTATATCAAAGCCACTTTAAGGCATGATGAGGATATTTCCAAGAAAAAAACGGCATACAGTATGATACACAGAGATTACTTTTATGAGTTTAATCACCAACTGAAGCAGGCCTTTAAATGAGGATTGCACATGAACCGACCGGTGTGTTTTGCTGTTAGTTAACAATTCACATGTATGCATCAGTTCTAGCTGTGCACTTTTCTTTTTAGAGACATTAAAGATTTCACAGAATCAGGGTTTGTTCTGCACTGAAGAATTGTTGGCACCACCCAAAGAGGTTTGATGCACCCTGAAAAGGAGAACCACTAGTGTCAAAACGAAAGGAACTGAGGATTAAACATGTAGTTAGCCCGTTTTGTTCATTCAGGTTACATTTACTCAAGCCTACTAGACATTTTTCTCTATCAAATGGTCAGAAATTAAAGAAAAAGGCAAAGGTTTCTGTCAAATAAAGTAACACAGACGCAGCCTTTATGCAGACTGATCATGCTCACTGTCGTAGTCACCTTCAAAAGGACCGCTCAGAGCCAGGAAAAACTAAATAGTTGCCTATGTTTTGGCCTTTGATGCTTTTTCAGTCAGAATGGTTTAACATAGTGTGACATGAGTTAAACATAAATAAATGTTACTTTTAATAAACTGTTATTTAGTGGTTATGAATAGTTGGCTGCTATTAAAAACAACAACCACCCCCCCCAGGTTTTAGGCATTAGACAATTGTTCAACTACCAGCTAATATGTTTAACACCCTTCCCATTCATATGAATTGCAGTTTGTACCATATTTTTTCTTGGAGAACTTAAATCCTACAAATATATACTGTAATGCATCATAACAACATTAAAACCAATGACAGGTCAAGTGAATAACATCGATCATCTCATTACAGAATAATGCTTTGGGTCACTTTGGGTTACGGCATTATCAAGATGTTACTTTGTCATGTACCACCTACCTAAATATTGTTCCAGAGATG
The DNA here is from genome assembly GCF_000690725.1 of Stegastes partitus. Classification (NCBI taxonomy): domain Eukaryota; kingdom Metazoa; phylum Chordata; class Actinopteri; family Pomacentridae; genus Stegastes; species Stegastes partitus. The sequence goes on from NW_007577925.1 coordinate 379,249, forward strand.
ACCTGGGATAGCTCAAGGAACACAACAAAGAGCCCAAAGCATAAACACAGTCTCCAAACTCCCCCAGATATCAATCCAATCCAGTATCAATCAAATACCACATGTGCAGCCATGTTTATGAAGGCCCCACCCAGTAACACAGAGGAACCAAATGATGTCAATGTCCTGGTGTCAGACACCGTAGGACACCTCCAGAGGTTCCATGCCCATCCCCTGATGAATCAGAGCTGTTTTGTTGGCACAAGGGGGACCTATCCAGTATTGGACAGATGGTTTTAATGTTGTGTGTATCCTTCAATGAAGCTAATGAGACTTTGAGAGTCACATAAATAGATAAAGGGCTAAAACACTTCAGTAAGACAATAGAGATAGGCAATCTTCTAAGTCTTTCTAGATTCCTGTGCTATGAACTTTGTCTGGGTGCATGGTAAATCCTTTCATAATGTCCAGAACACAAGGTCAAGCATCAAACTTCTGAAGAAAATACATTAGTCACATTATAGGTGTGAACAAAGCGGACAAGGCCAGCTGACCTAAACATCCCCTCAGTCTTGAGGCAGAGGGAGTGGACCACACTGAAGACCCCGTTACCAGCTGGCAAAGATCACAAAAGATGACAGAATGTTTTCCTTTATGCATTTAATCTACTTTACAAGGCAATTGTTGCCTTGTTTCTAGTCAACGTGTCTCCAAAAAAGCAGGGGACAAAACTAGAACAACTAATATAAAGGAGGGTAATAAGGAAAGTTGGATCGTCTAGAAGAAGCACTGAAGAGGAAAATAAGAGTGATGGGAAACAAAGGCGGGGGACTGGATAAAGAAAGCCTAGTCCATAATTCATTTCACTCATAATGGCTTCATTGGCCCGAAGAGCTGCAGGAATAGTGCAGGCAATGCTGGGCAACCTGATCTCTGGTAACTCAAAGAAAGCAGCTAGAGACCCACCCTGTCTCCAGGCAAACCACACTGCACTATACTACAGCATATATGATAATACAGCCAGCTCTTTGTTTGCAGACTGCACACACACTCATGCATATGCACACACAATCTCCTGTAACAGTACTCCTAACCTTTACCCTCACAGCCAAATGCACAGTGTACACACAAACACATAGAGGCGATCATGCCATTACAAGACAAACAGTGTCATTTCTTCGCCATGTTGACACACAGATAGAAGTAATATGCTCCTTCTGTGCTCCTTCCACCCTCTACTTTCACTGAAAACTGGAACGGGGAGAGAGGAAAAGAAAAATGGTTATTTTCTCCGAGGGAACAGTGGTTTTGGGGGAGTTTGGATATTGTGCTTTTCAGTGGGGCTGTAAAGACTTGTGGTCTGCACAAGACGTGGCAGCTGCAGTTGTGGTCGGCGCATTGTGTATGTTTTGGAGAGTAGGTGCAGGATAATATTGACTTGTTTCTCGAGTTGCTCGGAAAAGAAGTAAGCAGCAACAGTTTGGGGTTAATAGCAGAGAGGCTGGCATCAAACAGCGCCTCGGGGCTTAGAGAAGACTTAGGCGAGGGTTGTCTGTGGATTTGGGCAGAGCTGGGAGTCTCCTCTGATCTGGGCTTTGCGGGTGTTTGTAATTACAAATGGCAACAGTTGGTCTTAGTTGTGGCAATCCCAGGTACTGATGCATGTAGTCATTACATGATTCATTCCTGTCACTCCTGGGTCTTTAAGTCTGGATTTGGGAAAGTTTGGAGCCTTTTCTCATTAGTATCTGTGTCGCCTAATTGATCCAAGGCCAGAAACATCTATCCAGACGTCTGTTAGAATTAAAGATATTTTCCCTCAAAATTACAAAAACAAAGAAAAAACAACTTATTTTTCTCACTTAGCGCTAGTGGCATGTGGACGTTTAATAGTTTTGGTTTTATCTGGCTAGTTTTTGAGATATTTCTGCCTCCTTTTTTTTTTTTTTTTTGTGCCTCATTTGTGGCAATAATTCAACAGCAGCATCTTTTTTTCTGGACACAGTGGCTTTGCTACTCTGCATAATCCACAGGCCTCAAAGAAATGTCTTCACGGAAACTATGACCAAAGATTTGTCGCTTTGAAAGCTGTTGATAGCTTGATTTATGGATTATTCACAATAATGGGTTACTGAATGTGGAAAGACATTATGCTGCAGACTTTTGTCGCTGCTACACTCACATGGGATTCTGTCCCTGCAGCACATGTCCAGTGAGCCCTTTAGTCATAGCAGTGCACTTAAAGCCATCGGTCACCGTTGCTTGCTGCTTCTTCTGCTACCACCACTGCTGTTGTTCGTATAACAGTGGAATAGCAAGTTCCACATTCACCCCACCATCCACTGGTAGTCTCTGAGTCTGTTCCTCACCCTTTACTCCCTGCTGTGTGGAAGTTAGCTCTTCTTTGTGGCAAGTAAGAGCCTAGACATTAATCCTGCACATTTTAACCATCATATAAATCTGTTTTGCTTGAGTTACTGACTGAAAAGAGTTTCCTTTCACTAAGCCATGGTAAAATGCTACACCTGGGGATGATCATGCATTCTGCTGCCTCTGAACCTCCTCATTGTAGGACCATGTGGTTGCTCTTTTTCTGCTTTTGGTTCAGTGTAGTGCACATCTCCCAAACTCATTCTGCAGGTGGACATTCTACCTTTTCAGACGTTAGAGATGGATACTTTACAGTTGAGGAAAATAGAACCTCCTCCATGTCTATGATGTTAACAGTGTATCACATGGCTTCTTGTATGTAAAAGTTATCGCTCTTAGAGATTTATCACCAAACCTGCAGTTCCTTTTAACTTTACTGAGCTTCTCGACACTGTTTTGATTTTATATCCAGTGACTTCACTGTTGTGGTTCACTCTCTCCGCTCTCGTCAGTGTTATTCCCGAATGGGACAAGCAGCTGTTTTCAGCAAAAAGTATCCAAAAACGGTGTTAGAAACTAACTGGTAACAAGGTGCTGCATTTAGGAGCTAAAAAACATTCTATCAGGGGAGAGGAGAGAAAAACAGAGCTGGAAGGCTAGAAAATGTAAGATGTGAAATATTCATCAGATGGCTGGAAATATAACGTTAAATGAATGGTAGGGGTACTGTCTAACTGCTGGATGTGTAAACTGGATTGCAAGTATCAAACCAACTCAGTAAGTGGATCATAAAGGTGTTTTATTTAAATGGTTGCACTACATTGATTTGCTTAGAAATCCCTTAGACGTTGTTACTGCTGCAAGAGTTGATGTTCCATCCTTATATTGTAGCTCTATAGGTTGAAAAAAAGTTGATAAACAAGTTGAATATCTTCTACACATTTAAAAAAAAAAAAAAAAAAAAAAAGGCTATTCTGTGCTTTTGGAGTCTGGCTGTTGACTGTGTGGTCAGCAGCAGTAGCCCACTGCTGGGGCGTGGCGGGCTCACTGTGTAGCTTGGCAGCTGTACAAACCGGGCCTGGATTTCAGATGTGGTGATGTGGAGCGCCTGTTGGGAAACGGAGAGGCAGACTGTGTATGTGTCGAGGAGAAGAGAAGGGAAGCGGTGGGGGGACAAGTGGAGGGTGTGTGTTGCTGTTTGCAAAGGAGGGTGTGTCTGTTGGTGAGCGAGGAGGTGTATGTGTGTGTCATTGTGTCGGTCTGAGGTGGAGACCAAGGTTCCCCTTCCTGTAAGTTGTTAGAGCTCCGGGCCAGATGGTGAATCTTGACTCCAACAGCGGGGGGAAGAGGGGAGAGGGAGAAACAACAACAACAACAACAGCAAGAGAGCAGGGAAAGACGACTGTGTCTTCTGGTCAGAATGAAACACCTAAACCTGTTCTCTTCCTCTTTCTGGTCTGGTCCGGTTCTGGACAAGTTCATTTTAAAACCCAGTGAACGTCTTCCATCCCCTCCCCTCTCTCTCGGTCTCTCTGTCTCTGTACCGGTGGTGTCCTGTGTGGTGTAGCCACTGAAGTGAACCAGACAGCATTAACTATTCAGGAGGGCAGGGTTTCCCTATGACAGCCTCCTTCGCTCTGCTGACTTCTGACTGACACTCTCATCTCTCATATCTCTGGAAGAGCTTCATGGAAACACCTGCGCATGTGTGTTAGTGTGTGTGCGGGTATATGACTGATAGGAAGACAGGATAAAGTTTCTCCTTTGTCTTGCTTTCCACATTGACCGAGTTGCTTGATTTCTGGAATTCAGCCTGTGTTTCTTGTATAACAGTGTGTGTATCTTTGTGCGTGTGAGTGTCTTTGTCTGTGTGCGTGTGCAGGCAGTTATATATTCTAGGAGCTTTATTCATAGCAGGGCATGATATATTTAGTTATGGATGTATAATCACAAGAAATGAAGTTATAAAGACCAACCTGTAGGTGCTTTGTTAGACTTTGATTGTTGAGTTTGGGCAATATTTGACAATAGCTTGTGGTAGAATAGTGTAAGGTACAGTGACCAAAGACAAAGTCTAAGATTCTGTCTCTACAGGTTTATTGAGAGTGACAATCAAAACAATATTTCATTACTATTTATCAACCAATCATTGATAATCTTTTCAAAATTAAAAATATCAGAGTCCCTTTGGCAAGACATTTGTTTTTTACATTGACATTTTGCATGTGCTTTGCTATTTCCTTGAAAAACATCAACATGTTAAAGTTTTTTTCATATGTTTGCGATGAAGTGTAACATACACAAGAAAACTTTTGAGAGCTACCTCTGCACATCCTTGATATTTTTAAATGTTAATTTTAAACCATGACTTTTTGAAATCATGTCTTTAATTGACAGAATGACAAAAAAAAAAAGTTCCTTGTTCTAGCACTGAATGCGTTTATGCATGTTTGTGTCCTTTCACTTCCATCAGATGTCTTGTTTCCTCTCGTTATAGCTGGTTGGTTGTGATTGTGTATTCACTCTCCCTTTTTATTTGAGCATTTTCTGTCACTAACAGAAGCTCAGTGACCCGTTTTACTTGTCAGCACTGAAAGCTAATATCACCACTGCTACCACTTTCGTAGCTGATATAAAGCCATTTATTAAATTATATGACGTGCAACAACCATTTTCTTAATTTAGGACTTAAGTCATGATGTTCATGGCTTTTTCACGGTCAATCCTTCTAACCTATTTTCCTTTTGTGTTCTTTTTTTGTATGTTGCAGTTTCCAGAGTGCGGCTTTTATGGCATTTATGACAAGATTTTGCTGTTCAAACACGACACGTCGACCAACAACATTCTGCAACTAGTTAAAGCTGCTGGTGACATTCAGGAGGGAGATCTGGTGGAGGTGGTGCTCTCTGGTAAGACGGCTTCTCTTCTCTTCTCTTCTCTTCTCTTCTCTTCTCTTCTCTTCTCTTCTCTTCTCTTCTCTTCTCTTCTCTTCTCTAAGTCAATATGAAATCTGTCCTTATCTGCCTATTTGACTACACAGTATCTCACACCAGCCTAATCTGTTCTCTCAGTGTTTCAAACTGCAATGCTCCTGCATCAGGAAGAAACTCAGTGTAGTTTTCCATCCTGTTTCAATGTTATCCATCTAATCATCGTACACTCTGCCCTGTTGCAGAAGTATGATTGTATCTTGACAGACATTGTGGTCACACTGTTCCCCTTTTATCTCTCATAGCGGCGGCCACATTTGAAGATTTCCAGATTCGGCCCCATGCCCTCAATGTGCACTCATACCGGGCCCCGGCCTTCTGTGATCACTGTGGAGAGATGCTGTTCGGACTGGTCCGGCAAGGGCTCAAGTGTGACGGTGAGAAAAAATTAGGAGATGAAGTGGGAAAAAGAAATTCACTGAATGAATAGTAAAACTAACAACATATCCTCCTTCTCCTGCTCTGCTTGTCGGCTGCTCCCTGGCTTGCTGGTCCATGCCGCCCCCTGCAGGATGTGGCCTAAACTACCACAAGCGCTGCGCCTTCAGCATCCCCAACAACTGTAGTGGAGCTCGTAAACGTCGCCTGTCCACCACCTCCCTGAGCAGCAGCCAGTCCCTGCGTCTCTCCACAACTGAGTCAGTGTACAGTGTGGGGACGACGTCCACCTGTGCAGAAGACACCAGCCTCATTCGCTCACACACACAAATGGTGAATTCATTCTCTCAATACTATGGTCCCTTTTATTGTGTCAAAATGAAGTAGGCTGTCCACTGGAAAACTTTTAGTTGAGTGCATCATGCTGTGTAAAACTGGGTAAATCCACCTTAGCCACTGATGTAGAAAGTTTTATGTATGGAATGGACATTTAAATGGCAGTGAAAAATCTTAGTTTGAAATTTTAAGCTTCATATATACATAGACATGTAGTTAAGGCATGCAGTTTTGGAGGTTTGAGATTTCCATCTCACAACCTTGAGATATCCATCTCAGAACCGTCAAAACTACCAGCACAACTGCATTCCTCTAGAGGCAGTATGTAGTCACTGTAATAAATGTGCACCCTTCAAGTAAACAGATTAGCTCATTCAAGGCAACAATGCTTATTGCTGACTGATTTCCCCTGTTAATCTACTCCAATTACAAAGATGATGTAAGGAAGCCATTTAATTAGAGAGGAAACAGAAGCTTAAAGCAGCTACAGTTGATATTTTTTCTGTGCCGTATTAGATCTCAATGTCAAAAACAATCTGATGGTATGAAATGGCTCACTCATAGTGATAAATATACACAGATTTATCACCTGGAACTACAATTTCCCAGGTTTTTATGGAGTTTCATTCAACATAATGTGTCTGCAGAAGAGGAGGCTGCAGTTTCAGCATCGCTCATTCGGGACCTTTGTTCGTTGCAACCTTTCAATTTGGATGATTGCTAAAGTGCATGACTTATGACTTTAAAGATTTATTCCACCCAGAATACTACTTGTGGTTTTAGTGGTTTGTTCAACCCAAAATATTATTTTCTGTCCACGTACTTATAGTTTTGAAGATTTATTTTCATCCTAAATGCTCATGTCCAACAAAGGCCTTTTATAGGTTTATATCACCCAAAGTACTACTTAGTAGCAGTAAATTATGATTTTAAAGGTTTATTCCACCCAAAATACTATTTTCTGTCCAAGTTGTTGAAGTTCTAATGCTTTATTCCACTTAAACTACTATCTTCTAACAAATGAATTGTTTTTAAAGGTTTGTTCCACTCAAAATACTACTTTCTGTCCAAGTATATATAGTTAGAAAGGTTTATTCCACCCAAACAGTACTTTAGAACAAACAAGCTATGGTCTTAAAGGTTTATTCCACTTAAAAGTTTTTGTTTGCCATTGTTGTAAACTAGTGTTCATCATGTTATCTGGCCCAAAGTTAATGAAAAACAGTCCTACAACTGCAGCCCTTAAATCTGTCCTTTAAATGCTACTCTTTCATTCGAATAGCAGCTTCCCTGTTTTGATGCACTTATTTTGGGTGTCATATTTTGGCTACAGCATGTACCTGTTTTCAGTGCCAAAACCCAAAAGACCCACTGTCTGCTCAGCAACAAACAGCAGGCTGATACGCTTAGAGGCTAGCTGGGAAACAAAGTCGAGCATTTTGCAGCTAAAGCTCCACATATTTCCCTCAGGAGTTGGTAGAGACCAAAAATAGAGCGACAAGAGAGTGATTATTGGTGTTCAGTTCATCAGGTGACCCAAAACGCAACTCTAGATAAATGATGATGTTGCTGTGTCATGACTGGATGTATGAATGAGCAGCTATTTGGTAACAAGTTGATTAAATCATCTTAATTTAGGAATTACAGGATTAAAAGTAAGAAACAGTTAATGAGTTTAGTGGTTTTTAACTGGGTTCCTAAAGGTTGATGATAATGTCACTTTTATTTTGTCAGTGTCATTAATATTGTTTCTATTTCTGTTTCCTCTCTGTTGTGCTAGCCACGGACCCCCAGTGAAGCCCGGCGCTTCTACACGGGCCGACCAGTTCATCTGGACAAGATCCTGATGAGCAAAGTGAAGGTGCCTCATACGTTTGCTGTTCACTCGTACACGCGACCGACGGTGTGCCAGTACTGCAAGAGGCTTCTTAGAGGACTGTTCAGGCAGGGTTTACAGTGCAAAGGTGAGTGAAGACATATGCAGAATATTAGCCAATCTAATCAGCTGACATGCAATTTACGTTGAATTAACTGGGTTTTATTCCTCGCAGACTGTAAATTCAACTGCCATAAGCGCTGTGCATACAAGGTTCCTAATGACTGCCTCGGGGAGACCCTTGGAGGTGAGAGAAGATATATATTTATCACCTTTCTGACGTGTTTAAGACTGTTAACCCTGCATGGAGTTTATAAAATCTCTCATCTGCATGTTTTCATTGTCGGAACAAGGTTACTTTATTAACTATACATGATATAACACATTATTCTAACAACATTGAAACTCACTGGCACTAATCTTTTTATCTTCTCAGACAACAGAAGTAACTGTGGTGAGTATTATCAGTACTCAGTGCTGATGCATGTCAAGCTGTGCTTTCTTTTTATAGAATAATAACAGTAGCCGCTGTAGTAGTCATGGCAGCAACAATAAGCAGTACCTTTTCCACAGTATCTCAAGAGTCACTATAAATTAAAGTGCATTCAACCACTTCTCTCCCTTGTTTTTTGCTGCAGACATGTTGAGTCCCAGTGCAGACCCGGAGGTGCCGATGGACTACAGCAGCGAGTACGACGCCTCAGACAAGTCTTCAATAGACGACTCGGACGAAGCCTGCAGCATCCCTGGGTCCTTTTCTCCTGACAACAACCAGGACGGAACCAGCGGAGACCAAAGGTGTTAAGAAAATATGAACATTTGGAGAAAGCTACCAAAGGAATGTCAAACCAGTTAAAAACTTCATCCTACCTGGTAACCCCCTAAACTTTGTCCTGCTTCGTCTTCCAGTGTTTACATCCCGTTGATGAGGGTGGTACAGTCGGTGAGACAGACAACTCGTCGATCCAGCACAGCTATCAAGGAAGGATGGATGGTTCACTACAGCAATAAGGACACCCTGGTACAAACATTACTTCATCTCTATCCTCTGACTAAATATCTTTCTAAACCAGTCTTCCTCCTAAAAGTATCCAAACATATAGACTTAAGTCAATTTATTCTACATGCATGAATTCACATTCTTCACTCCCTTTTCTATGATTTACTGCAGCAAGTTTTTTTTTTTTTTGTTTACTTTCCTCTCACTCAGAGATAACAAGTGCCTTCTAGTCATCAGTCCATTTTCTGTGTCGGGCAGTTCCTCTGGCAGCAGTTTGCACTCTAATTATTTCGTCTCTCTGCCTTTATGCACTTTATTTCTTCCTCTCTCTTTTATATTTGTGTTTATGTGAGTGTGTGTGTATGCGCGTGGGAAAAAAAAAGAATACTTGATTGATGATGAAGTTGAGTCTCTCTGAAAACATAACAGCACTCAGCCCATGTGGGGTGAATTCAGTCTAAAAGCCCATTTTCTGCCTTTTCTCTCTCCTCGCATTCAAAATCTATTTGACCTCAAAGAAATTTGTTTGCCTCCAAAGTCTTTTTCGTACTTGTTTTTTTCCCCCCTCTCTGGCTGCACTAACATTCTTTTTTTTCTTTCATTTGCTATTGTCTCTTTTGTCTTTCTCTACATTTACACCTCTCGTCTTGCAGCTTGTAGTCCTGCTCATCCTTCTTCTCGTCTGGCTGCTCAGGTATTCCTCCTGATTCTTGAACTTTATTCCCAATCCATGCCCCATTCGTCACTCCTCCATGTCCTTTCTTACGTTTGTTGTCTCACCCCAACCCCCAACAGAGAAAGAGGCACTACTGGCGTCTGGACTGTAAGTGCATCATCCTTTTCCAGAATAACACCTCCAACAAATACTACAAGGTAAGTATCATTAACTCCACGAGGGGCTCTGATTTCAAATCACGTATTTGAAGCGTGCACCTAGTTTTTGCTCACCCATCCACCCATCCTCTTGCAGGAGATCCCTCTATCTGAAATTCTGGAGTTGCGTCCGGCCAGTGACTTCACTCTCGTTCCACAAGGCACCAATCCCCACTGTTTCGAGCTCATCACAGCCACTATGTGCTACTTTGTAGGGGAGGACCCCAACACCCTCCCATCACTTTCCCCCAGCAACCCCCAGACCCTCCCGCAGACGCCTCCTTCCCCCAGCCAGGTGGCCCCCAACAGTGGCATCGGGCGCGAGGTGGCAAAGGCTTGGGAGAGCGCCATTCGCCAGGCCCTCATGCCAGTCATCTTCCAGGATGCACCGCCAGCTGAGGGCAACACACCGCACAGTGAGTTGAGAAATATGTCGGTTAACCAAAAAGCCGACACTTCTTTTAAGCTGGCACTGGCAAGGTGTTTCTTCACATACAAAACATACGATACATGTGAGTTTTTAATTGTTGATTACTGTATAACCTGTATGTTCTTCCTGTTGCTGTTTTTCAAGGACAAGCATCCATCAGCATATCTGTGTCCAACAGTCAAATCCAAGAGAATGTGGTATAACTTTTTATCAATTTTAACAATTTCCTTCAATGTGTATGTAAATGCACACTGAGCATGATGATGATTGTGTGACATATTGCTTTCGCACAGGATATTGGCACAGTGTACCAGATTTTTGCTGATGAAGTGCTGGGATCTGGGCAGTTTGGAGTAGTGTACGGAGGTATGTAGACCGATGTCCAGCGATGAGCTTCAGCTTGTTGTGTCCGAAGTAAAACATTAAAAAGAAACAATAAAGTACATTACAAACCCCCCAAAGCATGTACTGTACTGGTATGATGTTTATGTGCAATTATACACATCACAGTCTGTTTACACATCTGGAGGTGAACACATGTTTGAAAAATTACACTTTTGAGACAAATTGCGACAAGTTAAGTTGTCAGAGAAAATCTGTAAAAAAAAAATAAATCTGGGCGTGTATAATGTGTGGAGATCAGCTTGTCAGATCCTAGTAGCCTGCTTGTCAGCTCTACTTGAGGCTGGAGGCTATAGGCTGCGTAAATTACCACAAACATTACACATTCAAGTTTGTCATATTAAAGTTGCAGTATGAGTACAGGAAGGAGACAAAAAACATTTTAACTGTCACTTATAGGCTTGACATTATCATAGTATGTTGTTAAATCACTAGAGTTCAAACTGTGGGTAACAGAATTCAATTTATAGTACATACACATATATGTTAGGTCCAGCTCAGAGTCACATCTGTTACTACCTCTCCACTTCTTCAGGGAAGCACAGGAAGACGGGGAGAGATGTCGCTGTCAAAGTCATTGACAAGCTTCGCTTTCCCACCAAGCAAGAGAGCCAGCTAAGGAATGAGGTGGCCATCCTGCAGGTAAACACACGCAGAATAGACGTCATTACTCGTCATTTCAGCTGAAACCATTTCTAATAGGAAGTACAGAAAGTGTTTCCCTCTGTGGTTACCTCTTAGAAACAAATGGTTCAGTATCTGACCAAACCCATGTGTGATTTGTGATCACATTTGAGGGAAAGGAAATCCACACGTTTAGTGCTTGTGCGTGTTTTAACAGGACAATAGTGTTCATGCGCTGAGACAAAGGTTTTAGGAAACAGTGAGATGTGCTGTACAGATGAACAATAGGCAGGTATCCATCTACAAACACCACAAAGGTCAGAGAGATCTGATAACTGACGTCTGCCGTTACAGTTTGTTTTCCACTGATGAGTCATCCTCATTTAACATTTCAGGACACTAGAATAGAATAGAATAGAATAGAATAGAACTTTATTGATCCCTTTGGTGGAAACGTCAGGGAAATTGCTGAATTTAGATTGTTTAGAGTCATTGTTTATATATAATATGTGCGTGGTATTTACTTCAAGTATTCTATTTAAAGTGATTCAAAGTGACCATTTAGGATCATGATTTCTCATCATTTGCAGGACTAATTTTTCTTCTTTGAAATAATGAAAAGCCCCATCAACAAACAACTAGAAAATGGTTTGAAACCAACTGCTTTAAAAATTCTGAGAGAAGATTAGTTTTAGTTAGAAATTAACTTCTTATAGAAGTTAAAAATGATTGCATGGTACTGAATGAATAATCTATTAGAATATTTGTAGTGAGAAACAAAAACCTAAGTTTTAAAATGTACACTCAGCATATACGGTAATATTCTAACTGTTTTATAACAAATCTTTACTAATACTTCCATGCCAAATATGTTAGTGAAAGGTGTAATAAGATGGAGATTCGTTAGAAAATTGTTGGTGTCATTTTGTTTTTCGTATCCTTTTGATGGCAACGATCTCCTCTCTATTGTTTAATGTGTGGCCTAATACTTCTGTTTTCATTTAGGATTATTGTATTTTAAAATACATCTCAGTTTGATCCTTGTGAGGTTTTTGTTTGGCGTAAGTTCATACTTAAATGTACACTACAATATTGACCAGCAGGTGGAGATAGAGGTGCAGCATTCTGTCCATTTGTGGTCTAGACGTGTTTACAACTCTGTCAGTAAAGTACCTGACCTTCCATTTGGTTCTACTGTTAATTCCGTTGGCCCTTAATGGAAGTAGAAGTTCCACATTTATCAGACTTTAGGACAGTGAAACTCAATGAGTCATATCTATATATAGATCAATACGTAAGAGGGCTTTTACAGACCAATTTATAGCATTGTTGGAGTTTTAACATGACGTAATCAATTTTCTGTTCCTCCTTCTGTGTTTTACATTCTGTCTTCTGTGGGTAATTGTAATTTACTGACATTATCTTTCTCTGTCTTGTCTCCTTGTCATCTTGTTCTCTGCCACACTGTTCCTCTCTCACACTGTTTAATCTCATCTTCCGATTCTCACTCTGTCTCTGTAAATATTGTACTCTATCTTCCACAAATCCCTCTCGTATTTTTTTCCGTTTCACTCTAAATTTTCCCCATTTCTTCCTTCCTTTGCCTCCTCTGTGATGCTTCTCAGAGTTTACGTCACCTGGGCATTGTGAACTTGGAGTGCATGTTTGAAACCCCAGAGAAAGTGTTTGTGGTGATGGAGAAGCTACATGGCGACATGCTGGAGATGATCCTCTCGAGTGAGAAAGGCAGATTGCCTGAGAGGCTCACCAAGTTCCTCATCACACAGGTGTGTATGTGCCCTAGCAACGGAGGGATTAGTTGTGTTTGTACAGATGAGCTGTCACATGCAAAGCGTTGCTGATGTGTGTGAATGACGTCTGCACGTTAAAAGGTCCTGCTGCTGGTTTTTCTGCGGTCTGCCTATATGGGCTACATCATGCGCACATGTCTTGTGTCGTGTAAAGTGTTTTTTTTTTTGGAGGTGAACGTTTGTGGCTTTCTGACTAACTAGTATCCTGTTTGTGTGGTTGTGTGCATGCATGATGTGTGAGCAGATTCTTGCAGCTCTGAGACATCTGCACTTTAAGAACATCGTTCACTGTGATCTGAAACCTGAGAATGTGCTACTCGCCTCTGCTGATCCCTTCCCACAGGTACCCACACAAACACACACCCACGCTTCTTATATGTAGCCGTTATGGTTTTCGCACTCTATAATGAGCACCCCACTTAGACATGTTTTTTCACGCCTATTTACTGTTCTCAAATGTCTCCCTGTCATTTCGTCTTTTTTTTTTTTTTTCACCCTTATATCCCCTCATGAATCCCTCCTCGCTCTTCTTGGCTGTTTCTGTCTCTCAGGTAAAGCTGTGTGACTTTGGTTTTGCTCGTATCATCGGTGAGAAGTCTTTCCGTCGCTCGGTGGTCGGCACCCCGGCTTATTTGGCCCCGGAGGTGCTGCTGAACCAAGGCTACAATCGCTCATTGGACATGTGGTCAGTCGGTGTCATTATGTACGTCAGCCTCAGTGGGACTTTCCCCTTCAATGAGGATGAAGACATCAATGACCAGATCCACAACGCAGCCTTCATGTACCCTCACAACCCCTGGAAACAGATCTCCAGTGATGGTAAACTCAGAGTGGCAGAGAGAGTTTTCCACTGGATTTACACTCTGCTGAAACTAGTGCAGTGTTGCATTATTTTAAGCAGGATTGCAATAAATCCTTCTTCCAATAAAGCTGTGATGTTCAACTATTCGTCCAAACTGTTTTGGAGAGATGATGATTCACCATTCTGATTATTTTAATAGGATGTAGTTAGTAGTGCTGTTGGATTGTACATGCATGAGTTGTAGCGGCAGGTGTTTCTATTATTTTGTCCAACTAATTTATATCAATAATGGTAGACGAAACAACAAAAGCACCTCTATGTATAATGCAATACAGGACACCTCCACACTGATCATGCAGCTCAGACAACACAAATTCTTGTAAATTGTTATCTTGGGACCCTAATAAACTGCCAACTCAGTGTAAATGTGGAAGGATGTGAAATGGAAGAACAGGCAGATTAAAAAAGAGCAAAAAAAATAAAAAAAGTTAGATTTCACAATACATTTCCCAAGAATACCTTGATCTGTGATAAGCAGCTGTTCATTTTTCTTTGCATTATAATTCTTCTACAGTTATATGTAGGTGTAAAAGTGTCCAGATGCAGCGGGCATGTTAAGAGATGATATCTGACGTCTTCATGTTATTTAATATTGCCGATCTTTTACTGAACAGTCTGCAAACTTTTGTGTTTGCAGCCATTGACTTGATCAACAACCTGCTGCAAGTCAAGATGAGGAAACGCTACAGTGTGGACAAAAGTCTCAGCCATTCATACTTACAGGTAGCTGTGTGTGCACACACAAACACTGTTTATGCTTATTCATTAAAATAATTAATGATTTTACTCTTGAGTTTTATCACACTTTTATTACAACCATGACGCCCGAATAAAAGCACACGATGCAGCATCTTCTCCAGATATGGTGGCAGCCATTAACTTTAGTGGCAGAGCAGCACCTCAAGATCTTAAGATCGCATCAGTAAAATGTGTGACCATTAAAGGAAATGGCAAACATAAACAGGAGGAGTGTGCACTCATATCCAAGTGGTGAGATGGGAGCTCCAGGCTGATATTTTGGAACTTTACTGAGGGTGTAACAGGATAGATTAGCTGTAAAAAATGATGCTTTTAATGTCTGCTTCAAAACAAAATGTTAAGAGACTGGAGAGCAGCCAGATATCTCTGTAGCTCTAGATGCGTCCACTGTTGTTGCTGCTGCTGCTGCAGGAATGTCCACACATTCATTAATCTTCAGTGTCACAGTAGGCGTAGCTGGGTTGAAAGTGTAATTTATAATTTCAGGGTCATTCAAGTTCTTACCAACACACATGCTTTGATAAACACACACACAAGACCTAAAGTGATTACTGCATGATGCACTATGAACGCATAAAAGCCCCTTTAACTCTGATCTAATTTCAAGGCTCCTGAAAGTGAAATTTCATACCCCCCGTGTTTATTCCTGTTTCTCATTTCTCAGGACTATCAGACCTGGCTGGACCTACGGGAGCTGGAGACTAAACTGGGCGAGCGTTACATCACCCACGAGAGTGACGACAGCCGCTGGCAAATGTTTGCCCGGGAACACACGTTGCCATACCCGGCTCACCTTGTGCCCCCTCCTCCTGCACCGGCCTCCGACGATGAGGAGGGCGGGGAGGACGCAGATGTGCAAGGTCTCACTGAGAGGGTCAGCATCCTCTGACCGCAGAGACATGGAGGACTCAAGCTCATTTTGAAACAAAGTGGGGAGAAGGAGGATGGGGTGATCCACCTGGAGTCTGAAAAGGACAGAAAGTTACAAAGAATGAGAATCCTGTCCAGCTTGTTTGGTCTTTCGATGCACAACATTTGCTGTGTGTCAGCATTACATCCAATTTGACTTGTCTGCCTTGAGCTCTTCAAAATGTCCTTCAAATCATTTACCTCGCTCTTTCTGGTCCTCTTTCATCTTTTGAAGTGTTGAATTCCTCTCACATTGTCTGTTCGGCTGACCCAGCAGGTCTTCACAGATAAAACTGGAGTCAAACTTTATATCAGAATTGGTTACAGGAATGAAAAGCAGCACAGTCCTTTCCTGTAGCTGCAACATGCCTTGAAGGGAGGCAGGAAATAGCATTTCACCGCAAAGCGAAGATAAGAATTGTGGGTTGTTTTTTTTTAAAGGTGTTGTTCTATACAAATAGTAGTTAAATTTAAGTGAAGCTGCATCAAATTAAAAGAAAAGTAAGGCTTGTTCATAGTGTCGTTTAGCTGGGGTGACTGGAATTACAGTCCCTCTTATGTCTTCACTAAAGGCCGGTTCAATCTCTTTTCAGTGATGGAGCTCTTTACAGTGACAAAAGACTTCCTCTGTGCCGGTAATTACTAAAGTGAATGCACGGAGGAAAACCCATCTGTATTCACAAATGCATTCCCATAAATTCATGTCCTGTAGTGAAAACTAAAGTATTGATCTGGAGGGACAGCAAATCCTCCAGTAATTACCGCTGGTTTTGAGCCACAATAGAGTCCTAAAAAAAACACATGTAATTAAAGATGCCATTGTGGGTTTAAATGAACTCTAATATTCAGGATGTTACCTGCTATGACTGGACAGTTCTCAGTCACGCGAGACGTTTCTACCTGCAGCCAACAGATTAGACAACACAAGCTTTAGAAGCTCCTGCTGAGTGGTGAAAATTGCCTCTATTGATATCGACATCCCTGAAGTGAAGCAGTTCATTGAAATGATGAACAACATGTCTTAACAGCTGACTGTACTAAAGATTCATGTACTGGTAACGACAAGCACATAAACAGACTATCAAGAGCAGACTTCTCCCTGCGGTGTGAGCGCGAGGACAGACAGCTTGGGTTCCTAGACTAGATTTTTGTTATCGACTACCTTTTATTGTCAATATGTTGCATGTTTCCGTGAAGTAGAATTTATCTAGATACGTCATTGAACATACTGTAGTTACAATAGTCTATCATACGAATGTGTAACCTGACGTTTATGTAGTTTGTCAAATATGTGTAGACTGTGTCCAGCATGTTTGAAGGATGATCCTGGCCTCTTTGACAGATAATACAAACCTTCAACAGTGGTTTATTTTTGTCTCGGAAGCTTTATTTATTAAATCATTCACACATTCGTAGCTGTCATTCATCTTAAGAGAAAACGCACAAACACGAGCAAGGATAGACTCGCTACCAACGCTTGTCAGTCATATTCAAGCAATTTGCTTTTTCTCACCAGTATATTTAGGAAGCAAGGACCATTACTGTCACTCAGAGGAAGACATGCTTTCAATAACGAGCAAATTATGCCACGTGGAATTTGTGGTTTGTAATTTCTCCTTAATTGTACTGGCATTAGAGCTATATGGATGCATGTAATGTGAACTTAAAGCCATGGTGGATTTGCATATTGATGTGGCCACACACACAAAGATTACTCACAGCTGTCAGAGGACAAAGACTTTTTTTTTAACACATATTACACCTCACAGACTGAGTGGCACTTAAGAGGACCCTGTGGCTATAGAGGCGAAGGGAGTGAATTGTTTTCCATTCTGAAATGAGCGCACTTCAGCCGGCTACTCTGGTGAAAGCACACCCTTGTTCCTCCTACACTATATCCATCATCATTGCCAAATGATGCCAAATGATGCACTCGTTCTCCCTTTCTGTCTCCTTTCATTTCTTTCAAATCAAGCCAGGTTCGCCCGTATCCCATCAGTTACACTTTTCCAGTCTTTGCGCTGACAAGTGGTGGCAGAGAACTTCCACTTAATAAAAGCAAAAAGAGCCAGAGCCAGAATCTCAGAGAGACGTATTCCTGGCATCCGAAGTGAAGCCTCACCTAATTCTGTGAAAAGCTGTGTTAACCTCATTTGTTGGAAGAGGGGGATGATTTGACAAATGTACGTTTCCGACTGAAAGCAGGGCTGAGCTGTATCTGGTCTGGTCTGACTGATGGCCTTGAGATGGAAAAGGCGCTTTATAGATGAAAATATGTCTGTGCTTTTGGCTTCCATAGTGATACTGGCTTCAGGTTTTTAGCTGAATGTCCTCCACAGATAGAAGCTTTTGTAATATCTATATCTATATATATATATATAGAGAGAGATATATAAACATAAGGAATGTTTATTAATTAGATCAGCTTTGGTGAATTTCTTTGACCTCTTTCAGCTGTAGATTAACACACATTTCATATTTTACTTAGCATTTCAAGCAGCGATTCTAAATTGTCCGTAGGTGTGAATGTGAGTGTGCTTGGTTGTCTGTCTCTAAGTGTGGCCCTGTGATAGATTGGTGACCTGTCCAGGGTGTCCCCTGCCTTCACCCTAAGTCAGCTGGGATAGGCTCCAACCCTCCGCGACCCTAGTGAGAATTCAGCGGTGTGTAGATAATGGATGGATGGATTTCAAGCAGGGCTGCAAGGTAGCGCTGTTGCCATGCAGCAAGGAGGTTGCCAGTTCGCATCCCGGTCGGGCCACCAGAATCTTTCTATGTGGAGTTTGCATGTTCTCCCCGTGCAGCGTGGGTTCTCTCCAGGTTCTCCGGCTTCCTCCCACAGTCCAAAAACATCTTAAGGTTAATTGGTGATTCTAAATTGTCCATAGGTGTGAATGTGAGTGTGCTTGGTTGTCTGTCTCTAAGTGTAGCCCTGTGATAGACTGGCGACCTGTCCAGGGTGTCCCCTGCCTTCACCCTAAGTTGGCTGGGATAGACTCCAGCCCCTTGCGAGCCTAGTGAGGATTCAGTAGTGTATAGATAATGGATGGATGGATGGATCGTGAGTCAGCTGAAATATTTGCAATGAGGCAATTATATAATAACTGTGATGGGCCTATCCACCAAAGATGGTTATTATTATCAACATTACTGTTCATATATGTCAAGTTGTTGCCATTATATACATTCCAGGGTGTCCCCTGCCTTCGCCCTAAGTCAGCTGGGATAGACTCCAGCCCCCCGCGACCCTAGTGAGGATTAAGCGGTGTATAGATAATGGATGGATGGATGGATTTCAAGCAGCAGAAAGGTGTTAGTTTCTGGTAATGAGCTAACCGCTGTCACCCAGTGTTTACTGTTGTGTTTTCGTTCCGTTTTTGTGAAACAATATAAACTGGGGCGTAGAAAAATAAGCTAGTCCAGGGTTTGGCTTTAAAGACGGTTTATCTTATTGGGATAAGTTCTTTGTTGGTTTTGGTTGACTGTAAGAAAAACACAGTTCAGCAGAAGTAACCCTTGAAAAAAAAAGACACTTGAAATGTTAACTTTGACATTTTATTAAATTAGTGCAGCTTCCAGACAGAAAGAGCTGCTGATTGCTTTTTTCTCCTTAGCCCGAGTTTTGTCATCTAAGCTTCTGAGACATCCCAGGGCTCATTTCTTGTCAGCTTCAGCGCAGTCTGGTGTTTTGTTCTGTTGCTCTGCTTGGGATGAGAAGACACACACACACCAGGCCAGTTGATTATAGCCAGTATGAGTAATTCAATTTTGTCTTGGGGTTGTTATCTGTATTAATAAAACCTGTGGGGAAAAAAGTGGCATTTTCATCAAAATTCAATTGGCTGTGGGCTCAAGAGGTTATCAGAAGTGTTGCCATCAGATAGCTCAAGTGACATCACAAAGCTCACGCCTAAAGTATCTAAGTGCTGCTACAATAAATACAACTAGCTGTATGTTACAACTGCATGTCATCTGTAACACATATTAACGCATTATTGCAGTGAACATTTCTGGAAAGCAGGATTACTGGAATTCATTGATGACATAACAGAGAAAAAACTCAGAACCTCCCAAATCTGGAATGTGGACTGAAGTAAATACTGATCTGCTGGGTTTTAACTCATTGCAATTATCAAGTCACCTCCGCTCAGTAATGATGCTTCCTGAGATAACCATCAGCTGTTTGACTGTTAGTGAACATACAAGGGAAAAAAAAAAAAACAACCTTGTTAGCTCTGAAAATGTTTAGTCTGGAATTCTGTAACATGATGACAAATTCTGATTGCACTCTCCTCATCAGCAGTCAGGACAGCAGAACCACTGACCTGCAGTTTGGCCATCAAGTACATTAAACGGCTATACCAGCTGCTGAGCTTGCCCTTGCACTTAGGCATAATGCATTCTGAAAGGGAATAGCTCGACTGTGTTAAACAATTTACAAAATTACAGAAAATTGCAGAGCAATTCCAGTTGTCAGACAGATGCAAAACCAAGAGGTCCACCAGAACCTATTTTGTAGCATACCAGCCTGCTATGACAAAAACCGAACACGGGAAAAAAAAACACTTAGGTGTAAATTACATATTATCATAATTAATCACAAAATTAGCAAAAGTCAAGTGGAGTCATATTTACCGTTAAAGCAGATTTAAAAATAAAAACACCAAGAGCTGAACTTAAGTGCTGCATGATCAAAACAGCAGCCTGTAAGACAGTAAAACACAGTGATCGAAAGATATACGAGAATAAAAAGACAATAAAACAATAAAAAATATAAAACTACAACCCGATAAGGGATTACGTCAGGGTGTCAAAGATCGAATGCCAGCAGTAACCTAAAGTTACTTAACATCTGGACAGTTTTTACATAAGAAGATACAGAGAAGTTCCAGAGATTAAAAGCAGCCACTTCTAATATTTAATTGCCTTTATTTTTGTTCTTGGATTTCAGAACATCCAGGAGCATCTGATTGGCCAACCTCAGTACTCTACACTAACCCATTTAAACTGTTAAAAGCTAAAAACAAGCCAGTGGAGGGAGACCAGCACTATTTCGTGTGATGACTCTTTTTCTTTCCTGTTAAAAGATGAGCAGCCACATTTTGTACCAGCTGCAGACACTGAAAAGATGACTGCTCTACACCCACATACGAAGAATTACAGTAGTCTGACTGGGTGCTAATAAAGACATGGAGGGCTTTTTTTTTTTTAAAGGGAGAGAGACTGGCCTTCACCGTGGCTAAAAATCTTTACTGCAAAAAGCATATTTCAACCATTGAGCTGATCTGTCTGTCAAATTTAAATGAGTTATCGAACAGATTTTTCACAAAAATCAATCATTAGGAGCAGCAGGGTCATTCAAAAGGTCTAGAAATGTACATTAGATTGTCGCGTACGTCTAATGGTTTGTTGAAGCATCAACACTGAGGTTCATAGTACAAATGTGGACTCCTTATGAATTTATATATTAAAGAACGGTATTTAGAAATCAGTTTACAGAATGAAATTGGTATTGAAGGACACAATAAACTATCAATTTGATTTCATTATATTTACATTTTAAGTGATGAATGACTTGACACATGAATTGCTAAAATAATACTTGTTTTAAAATTCTGCAAATTCTACATTCAGCCTCATTATTATTTAGCCTTCAAAGCTGATTTGTCTGTTCTTAGCTATGTCATTAGCACTAGAAGACGCTTACTTCTGAGAAATATGTAAGCGTTCTTAGTGATGCTGTTGTTTCACTGGTAAAGACAGGTTCTCAGTAACTGTAGAAACGGTTTATGCATGTTCTAAAACGAAACTCGAAACTGTGTGTGTCGTGACAGAGGTAAAGCACACAATGAGCTCAACTTTCAGAAGTTTATTGGAGCGTGCTGCTGCTGCTGGGAACTGAAATGCATGTTTCCTTGTCTTGTTCTCTTTTTTAAAAGAGCCAAACATTTTCTACTTTCTACATGTCAGCATCATATTAGGTAATAAAAAATGAAAAGGAAAAGTGAAGTTCACAAAGTGTCTTTCCCAGGCTACACTGTTGTGAAAACGTCAGCACACTTTACAACTCAACGCAATCACAAAATTTTCACAGACAAGTTGTGCTTTTAAAACGTCAGCCGCTGTCACAAAAAATGCTTTTCTCTGAAAGATATGGTGCAACTTTAACCTTTTAGGCTGGAAAGCCACAAACTGTAACTGAGCAGCTGCAGCCTTTCGGATTATTTGACTGTATTTTAGTTGTGGTTGGTGTGGTCGAGAACGATTTAAAGGTTTTGGCAAGAACAGCTTCAAATCATACAAGCTAGTTGGCCAAGAAACTACCGAAGACAATTATTATTTTTTTAAATATAGTGATGTAATGTGGTTAGCAGCTAACATAAAAGGGTGTAAACTAGCTAAATGTAACATTACAAGCCTAACAAACAGGACAACCTGCTTCACTACGGCCAATATTCAGCAACAGACCTAACTCCAAAGTCTGCACTAAACCCTGCATTTGTCATCCTAAAGAGTATCTACTTAGGGTGTCATTTTTTAAAATAAAGTCAGACCAGATTCTTGATTTAGAGTGTAATTCCATTTAAACACAAACCGATACAACACTTAAAGCCTCCTACTGATACTGAAATGCTGGCAGTCAGTAGAAAACAAGTCTGAATGGAAACTCGAGTGACAACTGGGTGTTTCTGTGGAAAGAAGAAATAAATGCTCTTGGTACCACAATGAGTATCTAGAAAACCCCTTTAGGTTATTACACTGGCTTATTATCAAATGTTTGAACACAGTTTCTCTTTTTGTAACATCCTCTTTTTCTGTTCGTTGACCTCAGGTATGTATTCTTGCTCATAGGAAAATACCCTTCATTCACATCTGCCGCAGATGTTTACTCAACGCATCAACAGATCGGCTGCAGGTTTGCGTCACAGATGATTTTTTTGTGTGTGTGCATAAACAGTAAAAGAGCCTTCGATACTGCACGGAAACTGAGTTCAGGGTTCAGGGTAAAGCACTGCCTGGTACAGAGTTCCCAACATATAAATCAGTTCACTTCATAACCTCGTTCAAACTCTTTAGGGAAATGACTGAAGCACTTTCTTGCACTGAGTCAGGCTGACAGTGATCAGCCAAACTCTGTGAAAAGGAATTTTACACAGAGGAAGAAAAATGATGAGGGAACTGAGTGGCTCTGCTATGATTACACTCGTCACACACATTTACACACCGGTCGCAGTATTAAAAGACTCTTATCATTGCATAACAAATGAGGAAATCATGGTTACAGTACAAAACAAACACTGTGGCTGTCTACCCACAGAGTTTCAGTTACCCTTAAACGCGAGGGGTTTTTGTCTCGTGGGTACCCACGCATGCATCATGTCTGTTCCATTACCGTCCAGCGAGTATCTCCACCCCTGAATACTTCCTGCATGCACGTGTGCAAAAGCAAACCTCCCTCCTCCTACACGCGTCTTCCCCTTTTTTGTACTTTGTCTCATCTCCTCTACACACTCCTTGCTGACATTTCAGCTGTGGCTGTCAACGGGAAGCTATCTCGCACAGAGTGAAAAAGTTAAACAGTGAATACAGAGAAAACGCTCTTGCAGTCAGAAGCTGTTGTATTGGCTGATAATTAACTAATTTACTGATCATTTGGAAGGACCACGTGGGACTATACAGGCTTGGCTGGATGTCAGCAACTATGAAGAGTCTCTTCTGAAGCCCGTTCTGTGACCTTCCTGGACTGAACTCTGCCAAATCTGAAGCAGCTCTGGAATGTGTCTGAAACTCTTCACCTGGACTGGACAGCTTTCTTTTACAAACAAGAGACACATCTTACAAAAAAACGACAGGTGAGGTGATCACTGATTAAACTTTTGGCTTAAGATGTCTGAAGGTTATGGACCTGAAGTACTCTTTTTTTAAAAAAGTGTTTGGCAAACATTTGGGTGTTAAAGGTGTTAATTGATTTTGAAACCGTACTTTTTTTTTTTGCTGGGTTTCTTTTCATCCCCAACTGACTGCTGTCAAGGAAAAGACAGCATGCTTGAGGCTGTGTGAGTCAGCATTGCAAAAATAATTAGGCTACAAATGCTGAATCTCTGCAGGGTCGAACGCTTTCTGTGGTTCTCCCAGCGGTGGTCACCGCAGCAAGCTGGAAAGTGCAACAGCCGAAGCAATTGTTAAAATTCATATCGACATACAGTCGGACTGTGACATTTTTGGAAGCGTTGCTTTTGGTATTAGGGAGGCAGGCTATAAAACACAAAATAAAAACATATTTTCATTTCGTTTGGATTTGGAATGTAGCGCGTTCCCCCTCCTGAGAGGAAAGGCTGAACTTTTGCTCTTTTAAAGGCTTGCTGGTGACAAGGCTTTCCAATAACAACCAGGTTTAGTGGAGCTTATAATATTAACAAACACATAGTTGGCTCAGATGCTTGAAAGAACAAACTGAAGTTCGAAGCAGCTGTGTGAAGCAGGCCTGTGTTAGGGTTGTGTGAGAGGAGAAAACACTTTACATGTAGAGTATACATGAAATTACAGAAAGCTGAAAAAAGGAAAGAAACTATATTGATAGTAAAAGGCAACGTAAAAAGATAAGACTGTATGTAAACGGATGTGAACATAAAACTTTCCTGTTATAGATAAGCTCCAATATTAATAAGAGGGGATTCCTCTTTTATGATTACTCATAGCATCCAGACTGATGACTAAATATGAACAACTTCAGTAAAATCTTTTGCGCAAAACTTTTCACTATTACAGTAACTCCCTGATCATTTAAAAAAAAAAAAAAAAGAGTAATCCATTAAATCAAACTTATTTCAAACACACCTGCAGACATGGACATGCACACATGTACAGGCACACATTACCCTCCGCTAAAGACGGTCTGACTCTAAATGGCCTCTCTGTTATTGAATTTCCAGACGTTAATGGCATTAGATGCTTCCTGAGCCCATAAACACACCAGGGACAAGCCTGAGAGACAGAACAAAACCAAAAAAAAAAAAAGAAAAGAGAGAAAACAAATATCAGAGAAAGCCACAGAGATACAGGGTAAAGTTTTGATTTCCTAAAGCTGAAGTCCCAAAGAAAAGCAGGAAATTGGAAGAATACATATAAAAACATATCTTAAAAGTTCTGTTTTTAATCTAAAGAAAAAAAAAAGAAAGAACTAAACTGTGTTGTCTCTGAAATGATTCACAGGATCTACAGTTAGGAAAGACTGGTGACCAATTTTTCCAATTGTCAGGTGACCTTTAGCTATGTGGTTTATTTTGGCCTTTCTGTGCCATTTTAGCAGGAGATCATTTTGAGGAAGAAGCAACACAGTTTAATCTGTAGGATGTGTCTGGCTTAGCAGGCTGAAATCACACCCACAGGTCTGTGATGGAGCAGGTCTGATGATGCATCTACTCAGTCAATCAGGCAGGGAACTAATTGATAAATTCATACAGTGTGTGAAGTTCCCATTCGTCATTCTTCAAGCCACAGTAAACATCTACATCCGTCTTGTCTCGTAGAGATAAGTTCTGCTGGTGGCTGTTACATTAAATTAAAGCTACACAATAAATGAACCTGTCAGTCTGTCTCTATAAGGTGTCTTTAAGTTAGCGATTAGCGAACTGTTGGTTGGTTCTTGGTTCTTACAGCGCTGATGAATTAAACTTAAGTTGGATTAAGCACTGATTACTGTAATATGCAAATGCCCACTTTGCCAGTCTAGTCAGTGCAGCCCCTGCCTGCCACTCAGATTTAGATCATGCAGGGTAAAGTGCAACACTTTATAGACAATTTAACAAAAAGCAGCATTAACATGAAATAATAGCTCGGGGGTTGGGAGCAGAGGTTTCTACATCAAATTCACTTAATAGAGGCATTAGTTTCTTAATGCTCTCAGCTCCTATAAAACCAGTGCATTCATGAAAAAAAAATGCGTGACATGTTTTCTCCATACAGAGCAGCTGAGGCAGTAAAGAGGGAATTTTGGCATTCGCAGTTTCTGTTGAACCGTGGGTGAAAACCGTTATCATCAAGGAGCATGACTAAGCCTGTGTCTTCTCCGGGGGGAAAACTTCGACTTTCTGCCCAAGCACCATATACTGTAGAGCCAAACTGCCTCACATTCAGGGAAACATCAGGACAACCAGATGATTTTTATCTCGTGAGGTCACTGAACCACGAAATAGAATAGAGGACACAAAGTGTCCTAGCTGTATTATGAATTTTGAGGTATAGCAGGAGTAAGCTTGTGTCACAAACTGTTACTATAAAACTCTCTTTTTGCTCCTGCAGGTGAATTTCAAACCAGGAAAGTGGCAGAAAAACCAAAGGGACAATGAACACCACAGCCACGCCATCAGGTCACACCACAGCCGGGCCATCAGGTCACACCACAGCATCACCTGGAGATTGTGTTGAAATCGGAAAAAGCTTCATGAGTGACTTGCTGATGACTGTTTACATCGTGGCTTTCATCCTCGGTTTGATCTTCAATGTGCTGACCCTGGGCCCCATTGTCCAACAAGTGAAGCGGCAAAACATTTTGGGAATCTACCTGCTCAGCCTGTCTATTTCTGACATACTTTTTATCTTCACGATGCCCCTTTGGATCAATTATTACCGGCAGGACCACAAGTGGCAGCTGGGTCCTATGTCCTGCAGTGTAGCTGGTTTCTTCTACTACTCCAACATGTACGTCAGCATCTACCTGCTCTGCTGTATCTCTGTGGACCGCTGCCTGGTGGTCAGCTTCCCACTGCATTTCAAGACCCAGCGTACACCTCGCTACGCTTGGGCGCAGTGCGTCATTGTTTATGTTGTGGTGATGGCGCTGCACGTCATAGTGCTGTACTTTGACGACCTCACAGATGCCCATGACGAAGTGAAAGGCAATGACCGTTGTTATGAGACTTTCCCCATGAAGCCGCCTATTGCCATGTTCAATATGATCAGAGTGGGCGTCGGCTTCTTCCTACCCCTGCTAGTGTTGGCGGTGAGCTACTGGAGGGTGCTGGCCACTGTGGGCCAAAGTCCTGGCCTGAGCGCTCAGGCTAAGAGGAAGGTCCGCCTGCTCTCCTTTGGGGTGATTGGGATCTTTTCAGTTTGCTTTGCTCCATATCACATCCTCTTGCTCGCGCGCTCACTAGCCTTCTACAACAGCGAGAACACAGATCCTAAAGGAAGTTACTGCGAGTTTGAGCAAAAAATGCACTTCTTCTTCTCATGTACACTGGCACTGTCCAGTCTGAACTGCGTGGTGGACCCGGTGCTGTACGTGCTGGTCAGTAACATAGTCCAAGAGAAGATGAAACTGTGCTGGAAAAAGCAACGACAGACAAGGACGGAGGACTGTGCTCTAACTGCATACAACACAGGAAAGCCTAATAGTAATTTAATATGAAAACATTTGCTGTTTGTGGTAGACAAGTGTGCATTTGTATGCATGTTCGTATGTGTATCTGCATACATATACATTGTTATGCATAATACTATTGCTTTTTAAACACAAGTCTTCATCTCCAGACTTAGCCAGTCAGTAGAAGGGTTATTATATTCCATAATCAACCCTTTGTGTGTGGACAGGCATCCTTTGAGAAACAAGCTGCCGCATTATTTTTCTGTCCTTTTTCTCCATCACATCCTGCTCAGTGTGGAGGAGAGGGCTGAACAATGCGTGCATCTCAGAGCTAGGTAATTGGATTGTCGTCCCAGGTTCTGTTCTCCTGAGAGTACTTCAACGGTAGCCACTTCTGGTTTGTTGTTGGGCATCGCTGGAGTTGAAGAGCCCTTATGTCTCCCTTCCAATCTATACAATGATTGTGTGATTGGGTGACCCTGACATAGTTAAATGTGCATTAACTCTAAAGTATGCCACAGAAAGCCTTTATTAGCATGCTCGTGAGTCGACAGTGTCAGAATGTCAGCGAGGCGTGGTGAATGGGAAACCAAATAAATCAGTGGTTTGAACAGATGCCCTCGTGTGTTTTTAGGCAGGGAATGAGTGATGATCATGTTTTGCTGGTGACATTTACAGCGTGAGGAGGGTTTAACGCATGATAAGTCCGTGCATCCAAGCACCTGGCAGTTAGCTTCACACATAAAGGTGATTAAACGTGAAGTCAACGCGGCTGTGTGACACACGTCTGGTAGGTCGGTGAAAAGAGCAATCAGCAGGCATGTGCATGTGTGTGACAAAGAGAGATGGAGGGTTTACTTACATTCATACATTCTGATATTTGAAAGGCCTGTAAACTTTCTGTAAATGTAATGAACAATATACAGACAAGAAAGAAAGAAAGAATGAATGAACATCAGTATTTTTTCTATTATTTATAAAGTGTACATGTCATAAAGCTAGTGTGAGGATGTTGAGGCTTCTACACCCACAACTCTTTTTTCTGACATTTTTACTGCTCAGTCTGAATTGTGTGTGGTTTCTGTGCTCTGAAAATAACTAAACTACTTCCGTGCTATATGTGATGTACGTTAATAGAAATGTACTTGCTGCCTCTGTTGTGACCACTGGCAACACTTGTTTTTCCACTATATGATGCAAACGTTGTAAAGAAACAAGTGAAATATGCCATGTGTTTTGCTGTTCAGTATGAAAACTTTGTAACCTCATTAAAATGTTCCCTTATTAAGTTAATACACATCTAGTGGTGTTACTTTCTTTCAAAAAAATACTCACTTCTGCATACTTGAGGATGATTTTTTTGAAGGAGAAACGATAGGAGACGAGGTCATTAGTAAATACTTTAAGGACGAGGCTGCTGATTTTTGGTTGTATTTTGTTGTTTCGATCAAAAGCCATGTACTGATCCTACCTACAAGTACTGTCTGGGTAGTCAAAGTCTGGTATAGCTTTACCTTGGTGCCACCCTGCTATCTAAACCCTATTAAAAAAACATCAGTGTAATACAGTTAACATTATGATGGTAATCAACCCCCCATATGCATCACATCCGGTTGCTGGAAATACTCACCGAAGCATCATTCGTTTTCCCTGACAGAAAGTAATCTCTAAGATAAACATAAGATTTAAACCCATCTGGATAACGTACACTAAAATCTACAGCACCCAACCGCTTTAGGAAATTAGTTTAAAAAATGAAAGCACATATTTCTAACCTTTAAAGATTAATGTCCAGGAACAAATTGGTTGCAGACAGTTTAGGGAATTTGGAAAGCAATGACAATTAATGCATTGATGGTTTTTATGCTTTCATGGGTGGGATCTGTTGACATGAAGAAAAATGTAGAATTCTTTGGAAAGAAAGCCACGACTTGCAAGAATTTATTTTTTTTTGCCCCATCACATTTGGGATTTTCTCCAAGTCAAGAGATCGCTCTATTTAAAAAAGACACAGACAGATAAAAAGGTAAGAGGGGGAAAAAAAACTTGCACAATGTTCCAAAGAAATGCCCTCTCCTCACGCTGTTATTTCACTGCAATACTCTTAAAAGTCAAAGCTTGAGGCAATTTGAAGAAGCGCTACTTCAAAAGGTGATTTGAGTCCATATTTGAAATGTTAAAATGCAGTCAAGTTTAAAAAAATGGAAGCTGCAGTCCATCATCCAGTGGCATTAGGCCCAAGATATTGCAGATCCATTTTCTCTGGACTCAGCTTTTAATGAGCTAACTCAGGCGGTCGCTGGACTCCCTGGGAAATCAATGTGGTTTTATTGATTAGCTGTTATGACTCATGGACTCATAATGCAGGCTTGCTCTAAATGTATTGTGTAGACATGCTATTCTTAGACATCTTTTTTTTTTTTTTATAAATTCAGTTGAGTGTTGAGACACATACAAAACAGCACTCAGTAGAATGTTATTTTTCAGCTCCGCCACCATAATGCGCAGTCACTGCTAATTATTTAATGTTTCTATTCAACTGCTGCGTTCGTGCTGCTCATTGTGTCTTTAATGAAAATGTAAATCTTGATAATCAAACTCAATTTGCCTAAGACTTCAATTTGTCCAAAAGCCACAAACAGAAAATGGTTTGTCATTAGATTTGATAATTCATTCGCAACAATAGACGCAGGGTATTTAATATTCGATGACTGTAACTACAGACATACAGGTTGCTACTGTTAAATTAAAGCACATTAATTCACACGTAAACAAATGTACAGTATCTTTTACTGTATACTTTTGCTCTCTCATATCAGTAAAGACAAATACTTGATTCATCCCCTTGGGGAAAATTCAAGGCATCAAGTAGCTCACACATATTACATTTAAGAAAAATAAGGAAATGAATGTGCAAAATAACATGCAACAGTATAGAATACATGTGCACTACACCTTTGTGGAGATTTGAAATAACAGAAATGACAAAGTGGGATTCAAAAGTCTACATCTGCCACATTTCCATGCAAATAACAGGACATGTTGAAGGATTCAGGAACATTTAATAACACGAGAAGTTCTGATATGCAAAATGAGGAGAAAATGTTTCATATTCTGCACTATTTCTAGGTCAGTAATTAAATTTAAGCAAATTAGTGGCACTGACCCTGTCAACTCATTTGTACAAAAAGTCAGCTTTGCTTAAGTTGTGTCCTTCCACTGAAGCAGTGTTCAGATGACACTCACCACAGGCTGGTGGATGCAAACTCTGCTTGCAGTCACTGTTTACCTGTTAAGATATGTGGCTGCACTTCGAGTTTCCTGCACAATATTGCTCAGTAAGTAGCATTGTGATGGTGGGAAACATGGCATCAGAAATAAGTAAAAGCATCAGAACTTATGTTGTTATTCTGAGCAAAGAGGAACCTTGTCGGCATCAAATCGCAATTGACTGACGGTTTCAGAGGGGGCTGGGCACGGCGCTCTAAAATGCTCTGCGGAAAGTGAATCAATTGTATCTAAGGCAGGATGAGGCAGACTAAAAGTGACCACACCATCAGAAGATCAATACCATAAGCTTTGTTTCTGAGAGACAGAAAAACAACTTCATCGTGAATATAGAATTTGCTGAATAAGGCATGAAAGACCCCAATCAGCAAAAGCACTATCAGAAGAAAGCTGTCTAGCAGTGGCCTCAGAGAATAAGCCATCTCTAAAGCACGTCTCAGGAGGGGAAACAAGGTCAAACACAAAATATCACAGTGGAAAAATGTCTTGTTTACTCATGAATCCAAGTTTGAGATTAGTAGCAGCAACAGAAGGGTGTAAGTAATGAAACTGTGTAAACCCGCAGGGGAAACATGGTGAGAATATTTAATTCTGGTGGTGTTTTGCCTCCATTCTAATTAAGGAGAAGTAGCCCTCCTTTCTTCAGAGACAAGCCCCACCCTCTAGTTTGCATCTTTGTGAAAAATGACTCATTGTAGCAGGATTATGAGCCCAAACACATCTCAAATCTCTGACAACTACTTGAAAACCAAAGAGGACTGAGAAGTGCTGCCCGTCATGGACTTTCCTCCACAAGTCACGCAACCTAAATCCAGCTGAGCATTTATGAGGGCACTTGAAGACTGTGGAAAGCCCAGCAGTCCTGACATCACAAGAAGCTCTTTGAATCACTGTCAGATCATCCTGGGATAAGTAGTGTCATCAGGTTTTGCACAAACTTGCGAAGACAGCTCAAGTGTATGCCATCGTTGAAGCAAAAGGGTGGCTCACCAAATACCAAGACATTCTGAAACATATGTATGTTTTTCATATATTTAACTTATCACTCAAGAAGTTGCATTAAAATGTCATTTTACAAAAAAAAGAAAATAAAATCCTAGGAGCTTCAGTCGAGGACAATTTTACTTCTCTTTTTGGTTCTTGAAGAAGTTTCACCTTTTATCCAATGGCTTCTTCCTGATGTGGAGTCCTAGTTATACATATCCATCCCTAATGACGGCCCCTGATGGTCTATTAACAACCCAAGACTCACATGCCTTGAGGTGCGAATGAGAAACTATCATAAGTCCATCGATGTTCTCTGCCCAGAATAAGACCAAACAGATGGTTTGAGACAGAAGTGAAGACAGTCATCTATTTTAAACTGGAACAGCCCTCTCTAAGCAGGGGAGGGGGTCTATGACACCAATTATCAGCTACTTACCATGCAGCCTTGATAGTCTCTTCCCAGAAAGTTTCCCCACCATTAACACCTTGAGTCATCCTGTTATGGGGGGGCTGGAAACCCAGGTGGTGCTGGAGTGAACAAGGTGATTTATTAACAAGGAATAAAAGTGAAAACAACAGAGTAGGGGCAGAGCTGGAGGCAGGTACCGGTTGGTTGCGGCAGGATCAGGGCAGCGAGTGTGTCGTTGCAGGGGGGTTCAGGTGGTGGTGGCTCCAGGAGGAGAGGCAGGAGACAACTTGGGGACCAACAGGGAACCTGGGTTTCATGATCTATGGTCTGACAGTGAGTGGTGGAACAAGCTGGGTTTTTATGGGAGCAGAAGGTGATTGTGGACAGTTGAGCCAATCCCAACAGCTGCCTGCAATACCTGCAATGAAGCAGGTATTGGAGACAGGCAGGATGGATGGACTGAGAGGGTGATCAAAGAGGAGAGAGAGAGAGAGAGAGAGAGAGAGGTGGAAAGGAAGGACAACAGAGGCAGAGGAGGAGGAAAAGAGGGAGACAGACAAGGGCTGATTCTGGGGGAACATGACACATCCTTGACCAAAAAAAAAGTCACAACCAATCATACATTGAGGCATGCGAGTTCTGGGTGTTTGAGCCATGGGTTTGGGGGTGATAACATATCTCTGGAATTCCCCATCAGTCAGAACTGAAGCAGGTTCCTGGATGTGAACTGAAATGTATTCAAGAACCAAAGAGAGAAGGCCAGTTGTCTTCTACTGAAGCTCTTAGGGTTACCACGACCTGAATGACTGACAATCTACTGAGGTGCATGGAAAATTTTGGCTTAACTTAAAAATGAGTGCAAAACAGTAGTATCATCTGTAGTGGTTTCAGACTTTTGGACGTCATTGTAGCTACATTTGAGTCTTTTAGGACTACTGTTCCTTTTTTTCCCCCAGTGTATGATCGGAAATACAGTCAAGTCAACATACACTGCTGTGACACAACAGTGAAATCATCTGCCTTATATTGTCTAGATCTTTCTCACATCCCCAATATCTGACTCACTGGGTCATATGAACTGGATCTCTGGGGGTGTTCTGTGGTATGTGGCACTGGTATTTTGGCAGTGGATGCTTTGGGTCCTCTGGGTTGCAGAGTTGTGCCTCTTTGGATGGAGACTGTATAATTTATTTGCTATTACTCCCACATAAGATGTTTTTTTTTTTTTTGTTATACATTTTTATACTTGTCTTCTCAGACGCACACATTAGCATCAGTGTCAATTTAATGCTGCTTTCATTTTTTTAAATGTCAAAACTCTACACTGCAAGAACAACCCTGAAACACTTTCACTTCCACATATTTCAAGCTATTGTGATGACCCCTGAGGTCATCGTGTGTCTTGTGGGTGGTTCTAGTTCGGCTATTGGTTCTGTGAGTGGCTGTTTAGGGTAATCAGGAGCACCTGTGACACCCAGTGTGTTCCTGGGTTACTTAAGGGCTGACTGCACTCTAATCTGCTTCCCTCCGCAGGTATTGCATCGGTCTGGTCATGGGTTAGTTTTCTTTGTTTAGGACATCTGCATTTACAACACTTGCACAGACATAACTCATGCATACATCACGCACACACACCACTGACTATGTATTCTCACAACCCCATATTGGTTTGGTTTTTAATTTGATATAATTTAAGGGAATAAAGATAAGCTTTAATTTTGAAACTTGGTGTGTCTCTCCTTTTGTTGCGGCCGTCTTGAGCC